>NC_084550.2:30530000-30830000 GCF_033978685.3 Nerophis lumbriciformis
GTCTGGAAATGTGGCCCCAGGAATATCCATCCATCCATCCATCCTTTTTTCCACCACTTGTCCCTTTTGGAGTCACGCGGGGCTGGAGCCTATTTCAGCTGCACTCAGGAGCAAGGCGGGGTAGACCCTGGACAAGAAAGGCAGGGTAGACCCTGGACAAAGAAGTTGGGGGAGACCCTGCACAAGGAAAGCAGGGTAGACCCTGAACAAGGAAGACCCTGGAAAAAGAAGGCAGGGTAGACCCTGGACAAAGAAGTTGGGGGAGACCCTGCACAAGGAAAGCAGGGTAGACCCTGAACAAGGAAGACACTGGAAAAAGAAGGCGGTGTAGACCCTGGACAAGGAAGGCCATGGAAAAGGAAGGTGGGGTAGACCCTGGACAAGAAAGGCCCTGGACAAGGAACGTGGGGTAGACCCTGGACAAGGATGGCGGGGTAGACCCTGGACAAGAAAGCTGGGGTAGACCCTGGACAAGGAAGGCGGCGTAGACCCTGGACAAAGAAGGTGGGGTAGACCCTGCACAAGGAAGATGGGATAGACCCTGGACAAAGAAGGTGGGTTACACACTGGACAAGGAAGGTGGTGTACACCTTGGACAGGCGGGGTACAGTAGACCCTGAACAAGGAAGACCCTGGAAAAGGAAGGCGAGGTAGACCCTGGACAAGGAAGGCCCTGGACAAGGAAGTTGGGGTAGACCCTGGACAAGGCTGACAGGGTAGAACCTGGACAAGGAAGCCGGGGTAGACCCTGGACAAAGAAGGCGGCGTAGACCCTGGACAGGTGGCCTTCTTCTCCCAGGAAGGAGTAGAATATGTGATGACAACCCACCAGGCAGACACTTACCTACGTGGCTCCGGTGTAATGACAGTGCTGAAGTATCCCCAAAGAGTCACCATGCAGACAGTCAGCACCAAGGTCTTTCTGCACATTTTCTGCAGGTCCCCAACCTTCATTCTGCGTAGAAAAGACAAGAAAAAGGTCAAGCAGACTTGACATAAACCAAGTACAGTACAAGCGGGTTTTATTCCAGCAGTCTTGAAGCCAACAATCAGGGGAACACCTTGGACTTATGGAAGGTCTTTGCTGATTTAGTGGGGCCACAAGAGGCACACATGCCAATTCCTTGAAAACTACAGTTGTTGTAATCTGATGGCTATCCAAAAGATTGGTGGTCTGTTCTCCTTTCAAATGTATTTTCCATTATATTGGCCTGCCATCTGTTGACTCTTAAATAGACTGGAGTTTCATGCCCCAGACACCTGGGTGGTCTTCAAACACTCTTCTGTTTGGCCCGGGACCGCTCTCCATCTCCCAGGGAGAGGCCCCCGAAGAGCGGAACACAATGCCAACCTGCTCTGGTGGACTCTGTGAACCGGGTGTCCAGTACTTTAACGCTTGGTTTCTACACCGGCTGATGAACTTGCAAGGATGAGGTGGTGATACCTTGGCAGTCTTTGTGGTGACACACAGAGACTTTTTCTTTTGAGATAAAGAGTCCACGTCGACATTCCTGAAGGTTCCTTTTGGGTTTGCTATGTCAGTACCTTAGATCTGTCAACCACACATTGGTGTCCTCCTTCATTCACCAAAGTATTGGTTTGCTGAAGAATGGAACTTTATTGTCATTGCACAACTAAATGACTTTCAGACATAGTAACCCTAACCCTAGTCACAGCGTAGACAGAACATCAACACTGTGGGGCGGCACTAGGAGCAGCAGCCGCTTCAAAAGGTAAACATGAGGCCAACAAGATGAGAAGAACAATAAAGTCCCAAACTTAACTCCTGTGGGGGACTCGGTTTGGGACCAGGACAGAAAAGCTGGAGAAGAGCACACATATACGTACATTACCACTCACAACTCCAGACTTTCAACACTTGTCTGCCTTCATTAAGAGCCAGAGACCTCCAAACTGACCTACAGGTTTTCACTTAAGACTATTGGGATGTGGGATGGCTGTAACAAAAACAATCCAGAAAATCCAACTGGGGTTAACACTTACTTACTTACTTACTTACTTACTTACTAACTCACTTATTCAATTACTTACTTACTTACTTACTTACTTACTTACTTACTTACCCACTTACTTACTTACTTACTTAATTACTTACTTACTTACTTACCCACTTACTTACTTACTTACTTACTTACTTACTTATTTACTTACTACCTACTTACTAGCTCACTTACTTACTTACTTACTTACTTACTTACTTACTAACTCACATACCCACTCACTTACTTACTTAATTAATTACTTACTTACTAACTCACTTACTCACTTACTTATTACTAACTCACTTACCCACTTACTTACTTACTTACTCACTCATTCACTTACTTACTTACTTACTCACTTACTCACTCAATGACTTACTTACTTACTCACTTACTTACTTACTTTTTTACTTACTTACTCACTTACTGACTCACTAACTCTCGCTTACTCACGTACTCACTTACTCACTCACTTACTTAATTACTTACTGACTTACTTACTTACTTACTCACTTACTAACTTACTTAATTACTTACTCATTGACTCTCACTTACTTACTAACTTACTTACTTACTTACTTTTTTACTTACTCACTTACTGACTCACTGACTCTCGCTTACTCACGTACTCACTTACTCACTCACTTACTTAATTACTTACTGACTTACTTACTTACTTACTTACTTACTCACTTACTAACTTACTTGATTACTTACTCATTGACTCTCACTTACTCATTTACTCACTTACTTACCTACTCCCTTACTTACTTACTTACTCACTTACTTACTCATTCACTCACTCACTCACTTACTCATTGACTCTTACTTACTCATTTACTCCCTTACTTACTTACTTACTCACTTACTTACTCATTCACTCACTCACTCACCTACTTACTTACTTAGTTACTTACTCCCTTACTTACTTACTTACTCACTTACTTACTCATTCACTCACTCACTCACTTACTTACTTACTTAGTTACTTACCCACTTACTTACTTACTTAATTACTTACTTACTTACTTACTACTTACTTACTTACTAACTCACTTACTTACTTACTTACTAACTTACTTAATTACTTACTCATTGACTCTCACTTACTCATTTACTCACTTACTTACTCCCTTACTCACTTACTTACTCACTTAATTACTCATTCACTCACTCACTTACTTACTTACTTACTTAGTTACTTACCCACTTACTTACTTGCTTAATTACTTATTTATTTACTTACTACTTACTTACTTACTAACTCACTTACTTTCTTACTTACTTACATACTTACTTACTTACTTACTTAATTACTTACTTACTTACTTACCTACTTACTTACTCACTAACTCACTTACTAACTCACTTACCCACTTACTTACTTACTCACTCATTCACTTACTTACTTACTTACTTACTTACTCACTCACTTACTTACTAACTTATTTACCTAGTTCCTTACTTACTTTTTTACTTACTTACTCACTTACTGACTCACTGACTCTCGCTTACTCAGGTACTCACTTACTCACTCACTTACTTAATTACTTACTGACTTACTGACTTACTTACTTACTTACTAACTTACTTAATTACTAACTCATTGACTCTCACTTACTAATTTACTCACTTACTTACTTACTCCCTTACTTACTTACTTACTTACTTACTTACTCACTTACTTACTCATTCACTCACTCACTCACTTACTTACTTACTTACTTACTCACTTTACTTATTTACTCACTTTACTTACTTACTCACTTACTTATTTACTTATTTACTTACTTACTTACTTACTTAATTACTTACATACTCACTCACTCACTTACTCACTTACTTACTTACTCACTTACTCACTTACGTACTTACTTACTTATTTACTTATTCACTCATTCACTCACTCACTCACTCACTTATTTACTTACTCACTCATTCACTGACTCACTCACTCACTCACTCACTCACTGACTCACTCACTCACTCACTCACTCAATTACTTATTTACTTACTCACTTACTTACTAACTTATTTACTTATTTACTTACTCACTCACTTACTTACTTACTAAGTTGTTTACTTACTTACTTACTTACTTACTCGCTTACTCAACTATTTACTTACTTACTCACTCACTCACTCACTCACTCACTCACTCACTCACTCACTCTTTTACTTACTTACTCACTTACTTATTTTTCAGAGAATGTTCTGGAATCACTAAAAGTCCTTTCTAGGAAGCTTTAGGTGCATTTAGGAGCTCTCAGAGAGGGTTCTCAGAATGGTACGTGTGTACTTACAATGGTCTATTTTAGTAGGAGAGCCATGCCACTCTTAAGGTCTGCCAGAGAGTAAGAAGACAGAGCAGGGTTCCACTCTGGGTAGTCCTGGGCAATGACAAATAGAAAGCACATGTGGCTCTTCTCCAGGAGCAGCAGGGACTAAAAGCCAACAAAAGGAAAGTTCATGTTGTTGTCATTAGTATTCTCTCTGCTCCACAACAATTAAAGGAGGCTGCTAACATTCTGGTTTAATACTTTTTACAAGTCAAAGATTTGTAGCTGATGAACAACAATAAAAGTCAGCTTTTATCATCCATGCAAAGGTTTTTGTGCTCCTTTTTTTCCAATGTTTGTCCTCCTCAACACAGCTGACTTCCTGTGAAGCATGGCCTGCTAACGAGCACATCCACTTTGTTCTGGAGGATAACGAGCTGGCGCAAAATGAATGTTGTTGTTGTTGTTGTTGTTTGCTAGCCAGCTCTTTTGTTGGCAGAGACTCTCTCAGGTGCTCATTACTGCGGTCCAGACGGGGAAGAGGAGTGTTTGCAGCTGGCTGTGGTTTTGTTGTCTCTTGCACACATTTGCTTCAGAGAAGATATGTTCCTCCTTTAGGCTGACGACAGGAAGCTTGCTGTAAAACTGATGTTTGCATGCTGAAGCCCATGTTCAACACACACTTTAGCGCTCTACATGCAGCATTAGTCAGCTTCCAGTATCAGACCCTTTTTACCGCTAGAGCGTGCGTCACTATGTTTCCCTCGCAGATATGAAATGACTTATTTACACAGAATGTTTATTTGCATACCTTCATTGTTGTGTCTGTAACATGGCAGTACAACGGCTGATCAAACAAAACAGAAGTCATGGTCATGGACCCACAGGCAGCGCAAGCTAGCTCTCCAATCAGCCAAACAGACTCAATAACTCCACGCTGACGTTTTTGGTGAATTTATTGAGTAATTTGTGAAAGTGAAACAATACAAAAAGAATGTAAGTTTATAATACTAACACAGACACTTGTAAACCTGTTAGCATATTAGCTCATGCTAACGATGCTAGCTTGATTACATTACGATAGCACGTACAAATATGCATGAAAACACTCCTACGGACATCACACATGGAACGCTTTAGTAAGTAAGAATTGTTTTAGTTATATTATAAAACTTACTAACGTTGCTTGGAGTGATGAATGAAGAATCTTTATGAGTAGAAACGCTATGGATGACTAGAAGACAAAACAGCACTTGTACGTCTGGTTGAAAACACTAAGTGGAAGGATACTGCAGCATCTGCAGTCAGCAAACTCGTCCAAAAGATGGTGCCATAGCACAAACAATAAAACACCTTTTCAATGTATTTGCTGCAGGACAGAAGTACAACACGTAAACAAAAGAAGTGGTTTATAAATATTTAATGATAGGTTCCTTACCCATGTTAAAATAAACTGTTTATAAATATTTCATAATATGTTTTTTGTTAAAAGACTAATCCAATCCAAGAAGTACAACACATAAGCAAAATAAATTGTTTATAAACATTTAATATTATCCTTTAATCCATTTTCTACCGTTTGTCCCGTTCGGGGTCACGGAGGGTGCTGAAGCCAATCTCAGCTGCATCGGGGCGGGCTACACCCTGGACAAGGAAGGCGGGTTACACCCTGGACAAGGAAGGCGGGGTGCATCCTGGACAAAGAAGGCGGGGTACACCCTGGACAAGAAAGGTGGTGTAGACCCTGGACAAGGAAGGCGGGGTACCCCTTGACAAAGAAGACGGGGTAGACCCTGGACAGGGTAGGCGGGGTACACCCTGGACAAAGAAGGTGGGGTAGACCATGGAAAAGGAAAGCAGGGTACACCCTGGACAAGTGTACACCTCATCACGGGTCCAACACAGATAGACAGCATTCACACACTAGGGGGCATTTAGTGTTGCCATCCATCCATCCATCTTCTTCCGCTTATCCGAGGTCGGGTCGTGGGGGCAGCAGCTTAAGCAGGGAAGCCCAGACTTCCCTCTCCCCAGCCACTTCGTCCAGCTCCTCCCGGGGGATCCCGAGGCGTTCCCAGGCCAGCCGGGAGAGATAGTCTTCCCAGCGTGTCCTGGGTCTTCCCCGTGGCCTCCTACCGGTCGGACGTGCCCGAAACACCTTCCTAGGGAGGCGTTCGGGTGGCATCCTGACCAGATGCCCGAACCACCTCATCTGGCTCCTCTCGATGTGGAGGAGCAGCGGCTTTACTTTGAGCTCCCCCCGAATGACAGAGCTTCTCACCCTATCTCTAAGGGAGAGCCCCGCCACTCAGCGGAGGAAACTCATTTCGGCCGCTTGTACCCGTGATCTTGTTCTTTCGGTCATGACCCAAAGCTCATGACCCTAGGTGAAGATGGGAACGTAGATCGACCGGTAAATCGAGAGCTTTGCCTTCCGGCTCAGCTCCTTCTTCACCACAACGGATCGATACAGCGTCCGCATTACTGAAGACGCCGCACCGATCCGCCTGTCGATCTCACGATCCACTTTTCCCCCACTCGTGAACAAGACTCCGAGGTACTTGAACTCCTCCAAGATCTCCTCCCCAACCCGGAGATGGCACTCCACCCTTTTCCGGGAGAGAACCATGGACTCGGACTTGGAGGTGCTGATTCCCATCCCAGTCGCTTCACACTCGGCTGCGAACCGATTCAGTGAGAGCTGAAGATCTTGGCCGGAGGAAGCCATCAGGACCACATCATCTGCAAATAGCAGTGACCTAATCCTGCAGCCACCAAACCAGATCCCCTCAACGCCCTGACTGCGCCTAGAAATTCTGTCCATAAAGGTTATGAACAGAATCGGTGACAAAGGGCAGCCTTGGTGGAGTCCAACCCTCACTGGAAACGTGTCCGACTTACTGCCGGCAATGCGGACCAAGCTCTGACACTGATTATACAGGGAGCGAACTGCCACAATAAGACAGTCCGTTACCCCATACTCTCTGAGCACTCCCCACAGGACTTCCCGGGGTACACGGTCGAATGCCTTCTCCAAGTCCACAAAGCACATGTAGACTGGTTGGGCAAACTCCCATGCACCCTCAAGGACCCTGCCGAGAGTATAGAGCTGGTCAACAGTTCCACGACCAGGACGAAAACCACACTGTTCCTCCTGAATCCGAGGTTCGACTATCCGGCGTAGCCTCCTCTCCAGTACACCTGAATAGACCTTACCGGGAAGGCTGAGGAGTGTGATCCCACGATAGTTGGAACACACCCTCCGGTTCCCCTTCTTAAAGAGAGGAACCACCACCCCGGTCTGCCAATCCAGACGTACCGCCCCCGATGTCCACGCGATGTTGCAGAGTCTTGTCAACCAAGACAGCCCCACAACATCCAGAGCCTTAAGGAACTCCGGGCGGATCTCATCCACCCCCGGGGCCTTGCCACCGAGGAGCTTTTTAACTACCTCGGCAACCTCAGCCCCAGAAATAGGAGATCCCACCACAGATTCCCCAGGCCCTGCTTCCTCATAGGAAGACATGCTGGTAGGATTGAGGAGGTCTTCGAAGTATTCCCTCCACCGATCCACAACATCCGCAGTCGAGGTCAGCAGAGCACCATCCCCACCATACACGGTGTTGACACTGCACTGCTTCCCCTTCCTGAGGCGGCGGATGGTGGTACAGAATTGCTTCGAAAACGTCCGGAAGTCGTTTTCCATGGCCTCCCCGAACTCCTCCCATGTCCGAGTTTTTGCCTCCGCGACCGCTGAAGCCGCACACCGCTTGGCCTGTCGGTACCCGTCTGCTGCCTCAGGAGTCCCATGAGCCAAAAGAACCCGATAGGACTCCTTCTTCAGCCTGACGGCATCCCTCACCGCCGGCGCCCACCAACGGGTTCTAGGATTACCGCCACGACAAGCACCAACTACCTTGCGGCCACAGCTCCAATCGGCCGCCTCGACAATAGAGGTACGGAACATTGTCCACTCGGACTCAATGTCCAGCACCTCCCTCGTGACATGTTTAAAGTTCTTCCGGAGGTGGGAATTGAAACTCTCTCTGACAGGAGACTCTGCCAGGCGTTCCCAGCAAACCCTCACAATGCGTTTGGGCCTGCCAGGTCTGTCCGGCATCCTCCCCCACCATCGCAGCCAACTCACCACCAGGTGGTGATCGGTAGAAAGCTCCGCCCCTCTCTTCACCCGAATGTCCAAAACATGAGGCCGCAAATCCGATGACACAACTACAAAGTCGATCATGGAACTGCGGCCTAGGGTGTCCTGGTGCCAAGTGCACATATGGACACCCTTATGTTTGAACATGGTGTTTGTTATCGACAATCCGTGACAAGCACAAAAGTCCAATAACAGAACACCACTCGGGTTCAGATCCGGGCGGCCATTCTTTCCAATCACACCTCTCCAGGTTTCACTGTCGCTGCCAACATGAGCGTTGAAGTCCCCCAGTAGAACGAGGGAATCACCCGGGGGAGCACTCTCCAGTACTCCCTCGAGTGAATCCAAAAAGGGTGGGTACTCTGAGCTGCCATTTGGCGCGTAAACGCAAACAACAGTCAGGACCCGTCCCCCCACCCGAAGGCGGAGGGAAGCTACCCTCTCGTCCACCGGGTTGAACTCCAACATGCAGGCTTGGAGCCGAGGGGCAACAAGAATTGCCACCCCAGCCCGTCGCCTCTCACTGCCGGCAACGCCGAATGGAAGAGAGTCCAGCCCCTCTCAAGAGAAGTGGTTCCAGAGCCCTTGCTGTGCGTCGAAGTGAGTCCGACTATATCTAGCCGGAACTTCTCCACCTCACGCACTAGCTCAGGCTCCTTCCCCCCCAGCGAAGTGACGTTCCACGTCCCAAGAGCCAGCTTATGTAGCCGAGGATTGGACCGCCAAGTGCCCTGCCCTCGGCTGCCGCCCAGCTCACACTGCACCCGACCTCTATGGCCCCTGCTATGGGTGGTGAGCCCATTGGAGGGGGGACCCACGTTGCCTCTTCGGGCTGTGCCCGGCCGGGCCCCATGGGGACAGGCCCGGCCACCAGGCGCTTGCCATCGTGCCCCACCTCCGGGCCTGGCTCCAGAGGGGGGCCCCGGTGACCCGCGTCTGGGCGAGGGAAATCTGGGTCCTTTGTTTGTGTTCTTCATCGAGGTCTTCGAGCTGCTCTTTGTCTGATCCCTCACCTTGGGAGACCCTACCAGGGGGCATAGAAACCCCCGGACAACATAGCTTCTAGGATCATTGGGACACGCAAACTCCTTTACCACGGTAAGGTGGCAGCTCAGAGAGGAAAAACACAAATCCTATTTGTGTTCCTTGTTAAAAGACTAATCCAAGAAGTACAACATGTAAACAAAATCAATTGTTTATAAACATTTAATAATAAGTAAAAAGACTAATCCAAGCTTGTATATGTGTCTTGATCGCACAAGACTGTCATTATTATTATTATTATTATTATTATTATTATTTTGTTTCATTTCCTATCTAGTTTTTCTTCCATTTGCCACCATTGTTTGTGTGTTTGCTGGCCCCCTGTTCCTGGTTGCCAATCAGGATGCACGGTGTAATTTTTCTTTGTACCTCAACATGCTGCATGGCTGCCACTACGCTTTTTTTGCACTTTCCAAAATGTTTTTTACCTGCACTTCTCTTGCTGTCCCACATACCGATTGTCTTAAGTGAAAACCTGTAGGTCTGTTTGGAGCCCAACAGGGGTCTCCGGCTCTTAATGAAGGCAGACAAGTGTTGAAAGTCTAGAGTTGTGATTGGTAATATATATTTGTGCTCTGCTCCAGTTTTTCTTTCCTGGTCCCAAACTGAGTCCCCCACAGGAAATAAGTTTGGGACTTTATTGTTCTTCTCATCTTGTTGGCCTTATGTTTAAATGTTCTCTACCTTTTGAAGCGGGTTCTGCTCCTAGTGCCGCCCCACAGTGTTGATGTACTGTCTACCCTGTGACTAGGGTTAGGGTTACTATGTCTGAAAGTCATTTAGTTGTGCAATGACAATAAAGTTCCATTCTTCAGCAAACCAATACTTTGGTGAATGAAGGAGGACCGCCAATGTGTGGTTGAGAGATCTAAGGTACTGACATAGCAAACCCAAAAGGAACCTTCAGGAATGTGGTGGTCATGTTCCAGACTGGTATTTGATGACAAGTACGTGGACTCTTTATCCCAAAAGAAAAAGTCTCTGTGTGTCACCACAAAGACTGCCAAGGTATCACCACCTCATCCTTGCAAGTTCATCAGCCGGTGTAGAAACCAAGCGTTATAGTACTGGACACCCGGTTCACAGACTCTCACCAGATCCTTGTAGTTCGCTGAGCTGCACACAAGAATCTTGGAAATCTCAATAAGAGATGTATTTCAGAAGGCAGGGCCTTGTAAAAAAAAATCATTGTATGTGATTGGATAAAGCATTGTCCGTTATCTTGAATGACGTGCTACTTCAACCACTCACATGGAAATCAAGCCGCGACGCTGGTAAATCCAAACCCGGTCGGAAGAAGAGCCAAAACATCCTTGCCTTCAAAACCATTGTCTGTTCATCTTTTAAAGAATTAATAGTAGATAGATTGGACAAAACAGTTGCAATAGCAGAATCAATGTCAGCACTTGACGCAGTTTGCAATGCCTTTGAGCCCAGATCCTTGTGTGGAGCTCAGCCAACTACAAGGGTCTGGCGAGAGTCAGGTTACTGGACACTTGGTTCACCGAGTCCACCAGGGCAGGTTGGTATTGTGTTCCGCTCTTAGGGGGCTCTCCCTGGGAGATGGGGAGTGGTCCTGGGCCAAGCAGAGAGTGCTTGAAGACCACCCAGGTGTCTGGGGCCTGAGAGTCCAGTCTATTTTAGAGTCAACAGAGGGGAGGCCAATGTAATGGAAAATACATTTGAAAGGAGAACAGACCACCAATCCTATGGATGGCCATCCAATTACAACAACTGTACTTTTCAAGGAATTGGCATGTGTGCCTGTTGTGGTCCCACTAAATCAGCAAAGATCTTCACTCAGTCCAAGGTGTTCCCCTGATTGTTGGCTTCAAGCCTGCTGGACTGTACTGTATTTGGTTCATGTCAAATCTGCTTGACCTTTGTCTTGTCTTTTCTACGCAGAATGAAAGTTGGGGACCTGCAGAGAATGTGCAGAAAGACCTTGGTGCTGACCGTCTGCATGGTGACTCTTTGGGGACACTTCAGCACTGCCTCGTCACACCGGAGCCACGTAGGTCAGTGTCTGCCTGGTGGGCTGTTATCACATATTCTACTCCTTCCTGGGAGGAGGCGGCCACTTGTCAAGTGTCTACGCTGCCTTCCTTGTCTAGGGTCTACCCCGCCATCCTTATCCAGGGTCTACGCCGCCTAACCCCAACCCCAAAGGCTTTATATGACAGGAGTTGTAAGCAGTTTTTAGGAATCATATGAGTCAAAGATCCTGTGGCGCTCTGATAACCTGTTGTAATAAAATGCCAATGAATCATTCTCCTTTTAACATAATGTGCTACAAAATATTCATCAAACATTCTGTATATGACAGTTTTTGGAATATTCTGCAAAACAAACAAAAAACTATCTGATAAGAGTTTGTTGATGTTTTGAAAGACCTACTCCAAATATCTTTTATATGACAGGAGTGTTTTGCTGTTTTTTTGGAGTATTCTGAAAAAAAATAAAAATAAAATCTTGCTGTTTGTAGGGATCGTCTGTAGAAACACGAGTCCAGATCCTCTCTAAGACTGGTTTCAGGACCCTACCTCAGATATTCTCTTTACCATGAAGACTTCTCAGAAACTGACTCAGACATGCCACTCCAACATTCTGCATGTGCTCTTTTTTGGAATATTCTGCAACAATGATATTTAACAAGTACAGTATACGGACCTATTGCAAGATAAGATCCTCTCGGTGTCAAACATGTGGCCTGGAAATAATGAAGTATTTGATCTTTTCTTACTAAATGTATTTGTTCTTTGCATTTCAAGAGAAACAATTGCATATATTTCAACTAATCACACAAACATGATATTATCATGTACTCCAAGCTTAATTTTTGTTCAAGTGAAAGTACAAATAAAATATCTGCTTGATTTATGAAATGTGATTTTGTAAAATGACAATACATTTTACAATTAAACAAAAACAAAACAGTCAGCTTAGCCGTCAGGATTTTACCTTGAGTAAATAAAAAATACCGTAGTAATAAAGCAAAAAACAACAAATGCAGATACAAACAGGATAAATGTTTTTCCATTTACAGCAACATGCAATAAACACCATAGTACATTTAAATATGTATGTAATAATGAAATGTATCTGCAGTATCATGACAATAATCCTGTCTGGATGACAGGAACACTCCTGGTTGGGATGTTTCCTGAAGAAAACTCGAGTCAGACTCAGAGTCAGAGAGTCAAATACACTGAAGAGTCAACATTGTGTGTGTTAGTTTGTCATGTCTAACATTGTGTGTGTTAGTTTGTCATGTCCAACATTGTGTTTGTTAGTTTGTCATGTCCAACATTGTGTTTGTTAGTTTGTCATGTCCAACATTGTGTTTGCTAGTTTGCCATGTCCAACATTGTGTGTGTTCGTTTGTCATGTCTAACATTGTGTTTGTTAGTTTGCCATGTCCAACATTGTGTTTGTCATGTCTAATACCAGAGAAGTTCAAGTACCACTGATAGTCACACACAAGTGTGTGGTACTCTTTCAGGGCCCATTTTGGGGCTGCCAGTGACCCCCAAGGTGCCACAAAAAGTATCAGTTCTGTGCTCTGTACGGTCACATCAGTACTAGTTGTAATCCACTTTTCCACCACTTCTGCAGTAATGACAACATCTAACACACAGAAGAAGTCGGGAGCTAAAGACATAGATACGTTTCTTAAAGCTGCGGTACCTTAGTTATATTTTAGAAGTAAAACATCATCGAGTACATCATAACAGTCATCATTTATGAAATGTTCATCTGCCTGCTGTCTGGGACTCATAATAAAGTCTTTTAGTCAATAAAACCCTGGAAGACAAAATCAGTTGTCATGGTGATGGTTAATAAGTTCTCCAGATCCAACTTAGTCTGGATCAAAATGAAGAGTCAGTTTACTAATTCACTATATTCAATTCTAGATTTGAGTGTTACCCCGACCACCCAAGGTCAACAGCGTTACGAACCCCTGACACCCAAGAGCAAAAAGGTTACAAATCCCCCGACCACCCAAGGTCAAAAAGGTTACAACCCCCCAACACACCAAGGTCATCCTTGGCACGCTGGGCCAAAGCACTTCAAGGAGCTCTTAAACAGAGATTTCTCAATTTCTGAAGAGGAAATTGCTACGATCCCCCAGCTGCCAGTGAAAGCTGAGCTGGCTGACCCCCGTACCAGTGCAAAGACAGTGAAAGCACTCCAACAGACCACTTCTGAAAAATCACCAGGAGGTGATGGGCTTCCCGCAGACATCTACAAGAATGGAGGCATGGCACTCGTAGAGAAGCTAACGACCCTGTACCAGGTCATCTGGAGGAGGGGTGAAGTCCCTCAAGACTTCAAGGATGCATCTATAGTGCATGTCTACAAGAGGAAAGAGGACAGAGAATCCTGCGATAACCATCATGGTATAGCCGTCCTGAGCATTGCAGGAAAGATTCTGGCGAGAATCCTCCTCAACCGACTAATCAATCATGTTCAGGTCCCAGAAGGTGTCCATCCAGGGCTTGAGCCGGTAGTGAGGTGTCCAGGGACAAGAGACTGATTCCGTCCTGTCGGGCAAACTCCTGGTCCATAAAACTATCATCGACCCCTGAGTCCAGATAGGCCCCGACGGTCAGGCTCTTTGAGCTCCAGGACAGGGTAGCCAGGGAGAGAATGCCAGGGTCTTTGGTGACTTGGGGAACAGCAGTGTGGCTCACTAGGATTCCCCTTGCTAGTGAGGCTTAAATTATGGTCGCGTCGGGCATGTCTTTATTGCGTGCCCCACTAACCCGCAATAAAGACAAAGGTGCTGCCGGGACCTCCTCTCCCTCTCATCCGCCGCTAGGCGTGCTCTGCCTAGCTGTATGGGTTCCTCCGTCTTGACTGGTATGAAGAAAGCGGTTGGTGGAACCATGCTGTTGTGATTAGTGGGCTCGAACTTGGGACTTGAGGGAGAGAATGCAGGTGTTCGAGTCTCAACAGGGTAGGTCTGGAGACTTGATAAAGAGCTGTTTGTCTTTGTTCCGCAGCTCACTCGATTAATCTCTGGTCCATTTGGAGAGCCAACAGGATGAGGTCCTGATAAGAGGTTGGACGGTCCCGTAATAGGCTGTCGTTGATGACCTCACTTAGTCCCCACCGGTACGCATTCGAGTGCCTTGTCACCCCACTCACTGTCATCCGCGAGAGTGCAACATTTGAGGGTGTAGTCAGCTACATAGCGGGATCCCTGCTGAATGAAATGGAGGCGGGAGGCAGTGTCCCCCCTGTCCACCGGGTTATCGAGTATGGAGTCCACTCTAGCAAGCAGGCTAGTGACGGCAACCTGCAGTTTGTTCTCCAGTGAAGAGAAGCACTCTTGGTGCTGCTGGAGTATCCCGTACATCGCAGCTACTTCGGGGCTCATGGGAACTCAAGGAGAGAGCGTGGTCCTTGCTCTGACAATGCCGTAGGGTTCTGACATGGCCAGAACATACTGTGACAGTACTATGGAGAAGGAGACAGCACTGAGACAGGGCGTCGAGAGTTAGAGGCGTGTTTATCCAACACAAGGACGTGGAGTGTGTAATTAAGCCAAAGAAGTATAGTGTGACTATGTGTTGTGCCTAATTGAGTCTTACCCGGAGTTGTTGAAGGTGCGTGTTGAGTGAGAGGCGGAAGTCCAAAAAGGGCAAGGCAAGCTCGGAGGTCCGTGGGTAGGCGTGGGGTCAAGGGCAGTAGCGAGGCGTCAGAGTCCGTGTGTAGGCGAGAGGTCGAGATCCAGGAAGGCAGCAAGAAGATCAGAGGGAATCCCGGAAAACAAGAAACACACCTTGAATCCGTGGAATGAAGAGGAACTGCAGGATGAGCACTGAGGTGGGGAAACATGGAGAGCGTGAATGCACATGGAGAAAAAGCCAGAGACGTGTGGGCTTACAGTACTGCGACATGGAGCTACGTACTGGCACTGGAACGTAGGTTGCGCCGGCTCAAGAATAGTGGTGCCTCTTTAGCGTCAGGTGTATTGATTGTAGATTACCTGCAGCCGCGCGGAGGGGAACGCCCGTGTGCGTGTCCAGAGGCGGGCTCATTGGAGCGCACAGATGGATGAGAGGCGGTAGGAGCCTGAGCCGTAACAATATATATATATATATATATATATATATATATATATATATATATATATATATATATATATATATATATATATATATATATATATATATATATATATATATACTGCGATGAGGTGGCAATTTGTCCAGGGTGTACCCCGCCTTGCGCTCGAATGCAGCTGAGATAGGCTCCAGCACCCCCCCCCCCGCAGCACCGAAAGGGACAAGCGGTAGAAAATGTATATATATATATATATATATATATATATATATATATATATATATATATATATATATAAATATAAATATATATATATATACATATATATATATTGACCTATTGACTTACTATAATGTGCTAGGACATATCAAATGGATTGTCTACACAGGTGTTTGGACAATGTGTTTGTAAATGTCATTAGTTTGACTACAAACACCTCAACCGAGGCATTTAATGGGTGATCTAGCATGGCTGCCAGGTGGTTATTGGGTGATGTAGTACGCCCCTGACTGAACTAACACTTTGCTAATCACGCTGCAGAGGTAAAGTCCAGGTGGGCCCAATAAACAAACCTCTTCAGCCGCAGAGCTGTTCAATCTTTCGCCGCACAGCAATGCCACGCTATCACCTTTAATAAGAGCGCCGCCATGCTATCACCTTTAATAAGAGCGCCGCCACGCTATCACCTTTAATAAGAGCGCCGCCACGCTATCACCTTTAATAAGAGCGCCGCCACGCTATCACCTTTATTAAGAGCGCCGCCTCAGAGCAACGCCGCCATTCATTAGCTGCTGGTGAAAGAGTGGCCAGGGAGCAGGAAGGGCAGAGGCGACGTTAGCGTGCTAACAAGTCACAATGTTTACACTTCAAAGTGCACCACTGGTAATTGAATTCAAATGATCCGTTCCAGGGTCAAACCATGGCTAACAAAACCATTTTAGCCAAACAGGCAATGTAACATTTTAAGGAGAACTTTCCTGCATTAAGTTGAGATGATTCACTCAAGTCATTCTGAGCGTACACACCTTTACCTGAGCCAAGGATGACTACCTGGAAACTGTGTGGGATGCTCAGTGATCATACTTCAAAGAGGAGTCAGGTGACTCCAACAGGTGTGTAATCTAATACAACACTTTGTAGAAGTCATGTTAAAAATGTTTGGGTAAATAAATGAAGTACATTGAAATAATGGGCAAGTAAATAAATAAAGTACATTGAAGTAATGGGCAAGTAAAGTTTCTTTTATAGACTCAACGGTTATATTGAGTACACTCAAAGGTTAAAATTAAGTGGATTCAAGGGTTCAATTTAAGTAGACTTAATGGTTAAAATTAAGTAGACTCAATGTTTAAAATTAAGTAGACTCAAAGGTTAAAAGTAAGTCGACTCAATGGTTGAATTTAAGTCGACTCAAGGGTTAAAATTACGTACACTCAAGGATTAAAATTAAGTAGACTCAAGGGTTAAAATAAAGTCGACTCAAGGGTTAAAAAGAGTAGATTAGAAGGTTAAAATGAAGTCTACTCAAGGGTTCAAATTAAATATACTCAAGGGTTGAAATTAAGGCGACTCAAGGTTTAAAATTAATTACACTCAAAGGTTAAAATTAAGTCGACTCAAGGGCTCAAATTAAGTAGACTCACGGATTAAAATTAAGTCTACTCAAGTGTTAAATTTGAGTAGACTCAAGAGTTAAAACTAAGTTTACTCAAGGGTTAAAATTAGGTCTACTCAAGAGTTAAAATTAAGTTGACTCAGGGGTTAAAATTAAGTAGACTCAAGGGTTAAAAATAAGTTGACTCAAGGGTTAAAATTAAGTCGACTCAAGAGTTAAAATTAGGTCGACTCAACGGTTAGAATTCAGTAGACTCAAGGGTTAAAATTAAGTAGACTCAAGGGTTAAATTTAAGTAGACTCAAAGGTTTAATTGAAGTCGACTCAAGGGTTAAATTTAAGTGGACTCAAGGGTTAAAATTAAGTTGACTCAAGGTTTAAAATTAAGTCAACTCAAGGGTTAAAATTAAATCGATTCAAGGGTTAAAATTCAGTAGACTCAAGGATTAAAAAAAGTCGACTAAAAGTTTAAATTTATGTTGACTGAAGGGTTAAAATTAGGTTGACTCAAGGTTTAAAATTAAGTACACTCAAGGGTTTAAATTAAGTAGACTCAAGCGATAAAATTAGCTGGACTCAAGGGTTAAAATTAGGTCGACTCAAGGGTTAAAATTAAGTCTACTCAAGGGTTAAAATTAAGTCGAATCAAGGGTTAAATTAAGTAGACTCAAGGGTTAATATTAAGTACCCTAAAGGGTTAAAATTAAGTCTTCTCAAGGGTTAAATTTAAGTCGACAAGGGCTAAAATTAAGTAGATTCAAGAATTTAAATGAAGTCTACTCAAGGGTTAAAATTAATTAGATTCAAGAATTTAAATTAAGTCTACTCAAGGGTTAAAATTAAGTAGACTCAAGGGTTAAAATCAAGTCGACTCAAGAGTTAAATTTAAGTAAACTCAATGTTTAAAATTAACTTGACTCAATGTTTAAAATTAAGTAAACTTAAGGGTTAAAATTAAGTCTACTCAAGGGTTGAATTAAGTAAAATCAAGGGTTAATATTAAGTACCCTAAAGGGTTAAAATTAAGTCTACTCAAGGGTTAAATTTAAGTAGACTCAAGGGCTAAAATAAGTATACTCAATAATTAAAATTAAGTCTACTCAAGTGTTAAAATTAGCTGAACTCAAGGGTTAAAATTAAGTAGACTCAAGGGTTCAATTTAAATAAACTTAATGTTTAAAATTGAGTTGACTCAATGGTTAAAATTAAGTAGACTCAAGGGTTGAAATTAAGGCGACTCAAGGGTTAAAATTAAGTAGACTTAAGGGTTAAAATTAAGTAGACTCTAGGGTTGAATTTAAGTCGACTCAAGGGTTAAAATTAAGTAGACACAATATTTAAAATGAACTTGAATCAATGTTTACAATTAAGTAAACTCAAGGGTTAAAATTAAGTCAACTCAATGTTTAAACTTAAGTCTGCTCAAGGGTTAGAATTAAGCCGACTCACTTTTTAAAATTAATTAAACTCAAGGGTTAAAATTAAGTAGACTTAAGGGTTATGTTAAATCCGGGACACAGGAGCAAAGTGTCTGCCTAGTTTAGATGCTGAAGGATGTAATTATAGATTGTAGAAAGAGTAGAAGTATAAACAATGGAACTAGATCTGACTGTTTTGTATGGATGCATCCATCCATCCATCTATTGTCTTTCCCTTTTTTCCCTTTGGGGTCGCGGGGGGCGCTGGAGCCTTTCTCAGCTACAATCGGGCGGAAGGCGGGTTACACCCTGGACAAGTCGCCACCTCATCACAGGGCCAACACAGACATTCACACACGAGGGACCATTTAGTGTGGCCAATCAACCTATCCCCAGGTGCATGTCTTTGGAGGTGGGAGGGGCCTATCCCTAGGTGCATGTCTTTGGAGGTGGGAGGGGCCTATCCCCAGGTGCATGTCTTTGGAGGTGGGAGGAAGCCGGAGTACCCGGAGGGAACCCACACAGTCACGGGGAGAACATGCAAACTCCACACAGAAAGATCCCGAGGCCGGGATTGAACTCCCGACTACTCAAGACCTTCGTATTGTGAGGCAGACACACTAACCCCTCTATCACCGTGCTGCCCTGGTTGTATGCAGAAGGATGTAATTATAGGTTGTAAAAGAGTAGAAGTATGAACAATGTAAATGTAAATGTAAATGTGTTATACTTCTATAGCGCTTTTCTACCTTTTTTAAGGAACTCAAGGCGCTTTGACACTATTTCCACATTCACCCATTCACACACACATTCACACACTGATGGCGGGAGCTGCCATGCAAGGCGCTAACCAGCAGCCATCAGGAGCAAGGGTGAAGTGTCTTGCTCAAGGACACAACGGACATGACTAGGATGGTAGAAGGTGGGGATTGAACCAGTAACCCTCAGATTGCTGGCACTGCCACTCTCCCAACTTCGCCATGCTGTCCCCAATGGAACTAGATCCTACATCCTGACTGTGTTGGTTGGATGCAGAAGGATGTAATTATAGACTGTAAAAGAGTAGAAGTATAAACAATGGAACTAGATCTGACTGTGTTGGTTGGATGCAGAAGGATGTAATTATAGATTGTAAAATAGTAGAAGTATAAACAATGGAACTAGATCTGACTGTGTTGGTTGGATGCAGAAATATGTAATTATATATTGTAGAAAGAGTAGAAGTATAAACAATGGAACTAGATCTGACTGTGTTGGTTGGATGCAGAAATATGTAATTATAGATTGTAGAAAGAGTAGAAGTATAAACAATGGAACTAGATCTGACTGTGTTGGTTGGATGCAGAAATATGTAATTATAGATTGTAAAAGAGTTTAAGTATAAACAATGGAACTAGATCCTAACATTCTGACTGTGTTGGTTGGATGCAGAAGATGTAATTATAGATTGTAAAATAGTATAAGTATAAACAATGGAACTAGATCTGACTGTGTTGGTTGGATGCAGAAATATGTAATTATAGATTGTAAAATAGTAGAAGTATAAACAATGGAACTAGATCTGACTGTGTTGGTTGGATGCAGAAATATGTAATTATAGATTGTAGAAAGAGTAGAAGTATAAACAATGGAACTAGATCTGACTGTGTTGGTTGGATGCAGAAGGATGTAATTATAGATTGTAAAAGAGTTGAAGTATAAACAATGGAACTAGATCCTAACATTCTGACTGTGTTGGTTGGATGCAGAAGGATGTAATTATAGATCGTAGAAAGAGTAGAAGTATAAACAATGGAACTAGATTTGACTGTGTTGGTTGGATGCAGAAGGATGTCATTATAGATTGTAGAAAGAGTAGAAGTATAAACAATGGAATGCGGGATGTCACCAGAACGACGAACTGAAAACAACGAACTTAAATACTATCGACATGATTAGTGAAAGCAGGTGCGTGACTCAAAACGTGAAACAGGTGCGTGACGTGACAGGGGAAAACTAATGGTTGCTATGGTGACAAAACAACAAAAGTGCACAAAAAGTCCAAAAACAAAACCGAACATGACTCAAACAAAACATGATCACACAGACATGACAGAATCCCCCCTTACGGACAGATCCCAGATGTCCAAAAGAAAAAAAGTTAACAAGAGTCATGGGAGGGCGGGAGGGGGACATGGCAGTGGGTCGCCAGATCAAGTGGCCCCGAATCCACCGAGGCATAGTCATGTGGCGGCGGCGAGTGGAACGCCGCTGCAGCAGGCGAGGTGGGCGACCCGGGACGGGCCACATCCGTGGCCGACTGGGAGGTGGGCGCACTTGGCGTGGCGGGCGACCAGGTAGCGGCCATATCCGTGGCCGACGAGGAGGCAGGCACGTCGTCATCATGGCAGGCGTGGAAGCTCGGCGTGGTGAGTCAGGCGGTGAAGCTCGGCGTGGCGCGTCAGGCGGCGAAGCTCGGCGTGGCGCGTCAGGCGGCGAAGCTCGGCGTGGCGCGTCAGGCGGCAAAGCTCGGCGTGGCGCGTCAGGCGGCGGGTCTTGGTCTTGGCGTGGGTCTTGGTCTTGGTCTTGGCATGGGTCTTGGTCTTGGCGTGGGTCTTGGTCTTGGTCTTGGCGTGGGTCTTGGTCTTGGTCTAGGCGTGGGTCTTGGTCTTGGTCTAGGGGTGTGTCTTGGTCTTGGTCTAGGCGTGGGTCTTGGTCTTGGCATGGCGGGTCTTGGTCTTGGCATGGCGGGTCTTGATCTTGGCGTGGGTCTTGTTCTTGGTCTTGGTGTGGGTCTTGGTCTTGGTCTTGGCGTGGGTCTTGGTGTTGGCGTGGGTCTTGGTGTTGGCGTGGGTCTTGGCGTGGGTCTTGGTCTTGGTGTTGGCGTGGGTCTTGGTCTTGGTCTTGGCGTGGGTCTTGGTCTTGGCGTGGGTCTTGGTCTTGGTCTTGGCGTGGGTCTTGGTCTTGGTCTTGACGTGGAGGGTCTGCGACTGGCGGCACTTGACGTGGAGCTGCGACTGGCGGCACTTGATGTGGAGCTGCGACTGGCGGCACTTGACGTGGACCTGCGACTGGTGGCACTTGACGTGGAGCTGCGACTGGCGGCACTTGACGTGGAGCTGCGACTGGCAGCACTTGA
The DNA here is from genome assembly GCF_033978685.3 of Nerophis lumbriciformis. NCBI lineage: Eukaryota > Metazoa > Chordata > Actinopteri > Syngnathiformes > Syngnathidae > Nerophis > Nerophis lumbriciformis. The sequence continues at coordinate 30,551,711 of NC_084550.2, forward strand.
TGTGGGGCTGTGACTGGCGGCACTTGACGTGGAGCTGCGACTGGCGGCACTTGACGTGGAGCTGCGACTGGCGACACTTGACGTGGAGCTGCGACTGGCAGCACCGGAGCTTGGCGTGGAGCTGCTACTGGTGCTAGCTTTGGTGCAGGTTGAGGTGGCCTAGCTGGGGGTTGCGGCTTGGCAGGCCCAAAGACCGGTGGTGGTGACCGAACCGGACGTTGCGGCTTAGCAGGCCGTAAGACCGGTGGCGGCGGCCGTGCTGGCGGCTGTGGCTTGGCTTGGTGATGCTGAGCCACCCCACCAGCACAGCTCCCGACCCCAGCCCCCCCCTCAAGGGGAGGATACCAGACGCGCTCCCTGCGGTCTGGAACTCTCTCTAGGGGTGGGCGGAGAGAGGTCAGGAGGGGGGAAGAAACTTCCCCTTTTAATTGTCCAAGATGTTTTTCTTTATCCCCCACCTGGGGTTGTGTGGGCGGAAAAAAAAAGTGTGACGGGGGCGGGACTTGAGTCTTGGGGGGAGGGGCATGAAATCTGGATGGCTGTGACTGACTAGACCTGATTTCTAAAAACTTATCTTGATAAAGTTTTTTTACGGACATGGAGTCTTTGGTTGGGAGCGGTTGAAAAAAAAGAGATTTGAGGAAAAAAAAATCTTGCTCTGTGGTGTCATCCTCCGGTGATGGCGTGACGTCATCCTGGAGCAGTGGGGCTGGCAGCAGCCTTTTTCCGCCCGGAGGGGGATGAGCCCGCGGGAGTGACGTGTCCTGACCGCTCGCGGCAGTCTTCCCAAACTTCCTCCGTCTTGGGCGACGCTTCCGCGGCTGGGGCGACGTGCCAACGTCGTGGGGCCACACGGAGGTCAATGGCACCAATTCTCCATTTGGTCCCCACATCCGGTCTCTGCGCGCCACGGAGGAGTAGCGTAGCGTTTCCTCCTCCATCATCACGCGCAGGAGCTCCCGCGCTCCCTCATCCAACTTCCTCGCGGAAAAACTATTTAGCTGGCGACATCTGTCAAGACGTGGACTATGGTGTGTTTGTTTTCCTGAGATGCAAGTAAAGCTGGACTGGTCATGGCGTGAAGGTAAATACATATTTATTCATAACACTCAAAGGAACAAAAAGCGCGCTCAAGGCGGATGTACAAACTTGACTAACGAAATAAAAAGACTTGCACGTGGGCAAAAAACTGAACAATTAAACAAAAACACTAACTGTGGCATTAATAGAAAAAACTTACTTGGACATGGCATGAAGTGCGCAGAGGTAGACAGAGTGTGACAGGGGTATGAATGCTCCCAGAATGACGAACTGAAAACAATGAACTTAAATACTATAGACATGATTAGTGAAAGCAGGTGCGTGACTCAAAACAGGTGCGTGACGTGACAGGTGAAAACTAATGGTTGCTATGGTGACAAAACAACAAAAGTACACAAAAAGTCCAAAAAAAAAAACGAACATGACTAAAACAAAACATGATCACACAGACATGACAATATATATAGCTAGAATTCACTGAAAGTCAAGTATTTCTTATATATATATATATATATATATATATATAAGAAATACTTGACTTGGTGAATTCTAGCTGTAAATATACTCTTCCCCTCTTAACCACGCCCCCAACCACGCCCCCACCCCACCCCCGACCACAATATATAACCTAACTGTACTCCTACTCAAAGATACAACCTCATTGTACTCCTACTCTAAAATATATACTTACCCTACCATAACCCTAACCCTGTGATTATTTGGTGTACCATTAAATGGAGCTGGCGTACCACGAGTGGTACACATACCGCAGTTTGAGAATCCCTGCTCTTAAATACTCCTCTCTCTTCTCTGAGCTGCCATCTTATCATGGTAGAGGAGTTTGTAATTTCTAATGATCCTAGGAGCCATGTTGTCCGGGGGCTTCCATGCCCCCTGGCATGGTCTCTCCAGACAAACTAGGCGAGGGATCAGACAAAGAGCAGCTCGAAGACCCCTATGGAAATGCAAAGACCGAGACTCCGATTTCCCTCGCCCGGATGCGGGTCACCGGGGCCCCCCGCTGGAGCCAGGCACGATGGCGAGCGCCTGGTGGCCGGGCCTGTCCCCATGGGGCCCGGCCGGGCACAGCCCGAAGAGGCAACGTGGGTCCCCCCTCCAATGGGCTCACCATTCATGGGAGGGGCCATAGAGGTCAGGTGCGTTGTGAGCTGGGCGGCAGCCAAAAGCAGGGCACTTGGCGGTCCGATCCTCGGCTACATAAGCTAGTTCGTGGGACGTGGAATGTCACCTCGCTGGGGGGAAGGAGCCTGAGCTAGTGCGCGAGGTGGATAAGTTCCGGCTAGATATAGTTGGACTCACTTCGACGCACAGCAAGGTCTCTGGAACCAGTTCTCTCGAGAGGGGATGGACTCTCTTCCACACTGGCGTTGCACGCAGTGAGAGGCGACGGGCTGGAGTAGCAATTCTAGTTTACCCCCGGCTCAAAATCTGCACGTTGGATTTCAACCCGGTGGACGAGAGGGTAGCTTTGAGTGGGGGGACTGGTCCTGACTGTTGTTTGTGCTTACGCACCAAACAGCAGTTCAGAGTACCCAACCTTTTTGGATACGCTCGAGGGAGTACTGGAAAGTGTGCCCCCGAGTAATTCCCTTGTCCCACTGGGGGACTTCAACGCTCATGTTGGCAACGACAGTGAAACATGGAGAGGCGCGATTGGGAAGAATGGCCGCCCAGATCTGAATGTGGTGTTTTGTTATTGGACTTTTGTGCATATCACAGATTGTACATAACCAACACCATGTTTAAACATAAGGGTGTCCATATGTGCACTTGGCACCAGGACACCCCAGGCCGCAGTTCCATGATCGACTTTGTAGTTGTGTCATCAGATTTGTGGCCTCATCTTTTGGACACTCGGGTGAAGAGAGGGGCGGAGCTTTCTACCGATCACTACCTGATGGTGAGTTGGCTGCGATGGTGGGGGAATATGCCGGACAGACCCGGCAGGCCAAAACACAGTGTGAGGGTCTGTTGGGAACGTCTAGCAGAGTCTCCTGTCAGAGAGAGTTTCAATTCGCACCTCCGGAAGAACTTTGAACATGTCACCAGGGAGGTGCTGGACATTGAGTCCGAGTGGACCATGTTCCGCACCTCTATTGTCGAGGCGGCTGATTGGAGCTGTGGCCGCAAGGCAGTTGGTGCCTGTCATGGCGGTAATCCTAGAACCCGTTGGTGGACACCGGCGGTGAGGGATGCCGTCAAGCGAGAATGTGATTGTGACACATGTGTGGGCACTACTAGCAGGAGAACATTGCATGGAGATACTGCAGTGTTGAGAATGTGACAGTGACACATGTGTGGCACTAGTAGCAGGAGAACATTGCATGGAGATACTGCAGTGTTGAGAATGTGATAGTGACACATGTGTGGGCACTACTAGCAGGAGAACATTGCATGGAGATACTGCAGTGTTGAAAATGAGATAGTGACATGTGTGGGCACTACTAGCAGGAGAACATTGCATGGAGATATTGAGTGTTGACAATGAGATAGTGACACATGTGTGGGCACTACTAGCAGGAGAACATTGCATGGAGATACTGCAGTGTTGAGAATGTGATAGTGACACGTGTGGGCACTACTAGCAGGAGAACATTGCATGGAGATACTGCAGTGTTGAGAATGTGATAGTGACACATGTGTGGGCACTACTAGCAGGAGAACATTGCACGGAGATACTGCAGTGTTGAGAATGAGATATTGACACGTGTGGCACTACTAGCAGGAGACCATTGCATGGAGATACTGCAGTGTTGAGAATGTGATAGTGACACGTGTGGCACTACTAGCAGGAGAACATTGCATGGAGATACTGCAGTGTTGAGAATGAGATAGTGACACATGTGTGGGCACTACTAGCAGGAGAACATTGCATGGAGATACTGCAATGTTGAGAATGAGATAGTGACACATGTGTGGGCACTACTAGCAGGAGAACATTGCATGGAGATACTGCAGTGTTGAGAATGAGATATTGACACATGTGTGGGCACTACTAGCAGGAGAACATTGCATGGAGATACTGCAATGTTGAGAATGAGATAGTGACACATGTGTGGGCACTACTAGCAGGAGAACATTGCATGGAGATACTGCAGTGTTGAGAATGAGATATTGACACATGTGTGGGCACTACTAGCAGGAGAACATTGCATGGAGATACTGCAGTGTTGAGAATGAGATATTGACACATGTGTGGGCACTACTAGCAGGAGAACATTGCATGGAGATACTGCAGTGTTGAGAATGAGATAGTGACACATGTGTGGGCACTACTAGCAGGAGAACATTGCATGGAGATATTGAGTGTTGACAATGTGACAGTGACACATGTGTGGCACTACTAGCAGGAGAACATTGCATGGAGTTATTGCAGTGTGTGCACAACATCTAGCTGCTGGAAGAAGGCTGCAGGCTTCCTCCAATGAATCAGTGGGTGGTTCATGTGGTAGTTCTCAGCACACTGTGGGGAGGAGCAGGGCTGCCGACTCATCAGTTTTTATAGTCCACCTTTCCTAGAACTCATCCTCAGTGGGAGCAAGAAGAAAACTCATTTCAGCTGTCAAGCAGCAATCTGACCTGCGAGGGTAATAAGTCTGATGAGAAAGCAACACTCCAACTTTATTTTAGTGGCTCGCCAGGCCTCACTTTAGCTTTGCATGCTCTCACGTGAATAATAAAGCACAATAAATAATAGATCTGCATATGCACTGTTTTGCTTGGCCTTTTCCAAACTCTTTATAAAGGCTCCCCCACACGGATTGACGACACAAACGTCATAAAATGTTATCTACCTCTTTAATATTATACATTTCTTCTAGTTTGTGTGTGGACTTGAAGCTTTTTTTCACAAGGTTGTTTTCATCCACATGAAATGTTGCATATTATGGCCATCTATGATCTTTTAAAGACATTTTACCATCGCTAGAGTTTTTCTTCAAAGGAAAAAAAAAAATCTTATTTTATAAAAGCCGCACCAACTACATTTTAGAAGGAAGTAATTTGTTCCATATATTAGCCGCACTGGACTATAAGTCGATAAGATATTTACGTCGTAAAATAAATTATTTACACAGAAATATTCTGTAAATTAACCTTAATTGTTCCCAAACGATGTCTGTAACACGGCAGTAAAATGGCCGATCAAACAAAACAGAAGTCATGGTCATGGACCCACTAAAAGCTAGCTCTCCTATCAGCTAAACAGACTCAATATGATGACATTTTGGTGAAAATACTGAGGATTTTGTGAAAGTAAAACAATACAAAAAATAATGCCATTGTTAGTTAATAATACTAACACAGGCACTTGTAAACCTGTTAGCATATTAGCTAATGCTAATAATGTTAGCTTGATAACATTACGATAGCACGTACAAATATGCATGAAAACACTCCTACAGACATCACACATGGGACGCTTTAGTAAGTAAGAATAGTTTTAGTTATATTGTAAAACTTACAAACGTTGCTTGGAGTGATGAATGAAGAATCCGTACGAGTAGAAACGCTATGGACGACTTACAAGACGGAACGGCAATGGTACTTTCGGTTCAAAGCTCTAAACGGAAGAGCACTGCAGCACCTGCAGTGAGTGAAATTGTCCAAAAGATGGCGCCATAGCACAAACAATAAAACACCTTTTCAGTGTCTTTGTATAATTTATTATTTAAAACTATTTGCATTATAGTCGTCAGCGAATACAATTAGGTTTTATAAGCCGCAGGGTCCAAAACGTAGGAAAAAAGGAGGGACTTATAATGTAGAGTATAGGATGGAATTGGGCTGTGACAGTACATGTGTGTGTGTGACAATCATTGGTACTTTTAACTTTAACTTTAATTTATTAGTGATCAGATATTTAAACTGAACATTAGGCATAGTACATGGAACACATCATGTGAAGAACAGGACCTATAATGTATATGTTTTAGTGATCAGATATTTAGATTGAACATAGTACTTGGAACACATCATGTGAAGAACAGGACTTCTAACCTGGTTCTTGAACTTTGACATAGCGAGTATGTGACTAACTCAAGTCTGCTGCTCCAGGTCTTTAAATACAAACCCTGAGTTCTTTTCAGGTTCCATCTCACACTTGATTGTCTGCTCAGCAGCTTTAGAGCCTCTCAAATGAGTATTTTCCGAATGCTCTAATTCAATTATGTCCAATTTGGTGAGTTGCTTCTCAGCAGGCAACATCAATGAAGGTCCAGTCTGTGATTATTTCTTCTCTTTAATGCTTTACTGATGATTGAACACCACTTCTCACCTTCAGAGAGTCTGCTCACTCAGGAATGTTCTTTTTAGCAGCTGCCATCAACATGGCGGCTTTCACACTTAAATGGATTCCCAAAACTGTATGAATCACGGGGATTTCATAGAGGCCTGCACCTCCTGGATTTGAGTCTGCTTTTGTGTTTGGATGTACAAACGTTTGTACTTCTGCACGTGGAGTGTGGAGAAAGCCATGTTGGATGGAGGCTCCTCGCTCTACCAGAAATGACTTCATGCCTCAGAGGGTGAATATGACCAAAAAGAGCTTTGGTCTTGATGCTCCTTCACTTCAACCCGGCGGCCAAAGTTAGGCTGCAAAAGGTGTCTCCCCAAAGGTTAGACGTATTTATGGGGAGTTCTTTCACACAATCAAACACATTTCACTCGGATCCTTGCAGGCCAAAGGTTGATTGAAAGACTTTTGACTTGCAGAACCAGTAGACAAATAGTCCCTTAGCAGTTGGGGCAAAGTACTCTTCTGAAGGATCCCACTTGGTGCCTACTCTGTCTTAACCTCCAGCTAAGAGGTCCTCACACAATGACTGCCAACATTCAGTTGAGTCTTTTCAAGTGCAACTCTACAAAAACAAGTGCTGATGAGTTCCTCTTCTTCAACTACTCGTAGGTTCCTTTCTTTTAAACTCCAAACTTTTTGATGGACTTTCCAGTCTTTGATCTACTGTTAATACTCTCAGCCAATGGTCTTTGGTGGAGTTGGACGCTGACTAAAAAGGTGGCCAAGGACTAACCGCTAGGTCTTGGGTACCGTATTCGATGACCAAAGTCTGTCAGTACTACTGGGTACTGATTCACTCAAAATTCTACGATGCCAGATTCCAATACCTTTATTGCACGTGACGTCACATCCTGTGGCATACATGGCAATCACTTGGCTGGGAAACAAGTCATCAAACTCTCAGAGCAGACTCTCAGTGATGTTCCAAGTTTTAATACAAACAAAGTAAGAATGCACTTGATGCAAATGGACATTAGCTAAAGATTAGCATTGGTGATGTTACGTGGCAACTTCAACACCTCCATCTTAAGTAACTACAACTAATGCACGTTACAAACCGCCAGTGCGTAATAAATACAATACTTGTCGAATAAACACCTTGTCCGGCTCAACAAAAGAAAATAATGGCACATCCAAAAAGTACTTCCTGAGCTGCTGCCATCTAAAGTCTTGAAATTTCAACTGCATGCAAAGTCGACTATCGTCATCCTGTTGAAATAATCGCTTAACTCACATTTTTAGGAAAAACAAAAACGTCACCAGAAGTGTAACATGTGACATATGTTGATTATTTCACTCCAAAAGTACGCAACAAAGGATGTAACAAAGGATGTAAGAAAGAATGTAACAAAGAATTTAGCAAATAATGTAAGAAAGGATGTAACAAAGGATGTAACAAAGGATGTAACAAAAGATGTAACAAAAGATGTAACAAATGACGTAACAAAGGACGTAACAAAGGACTTAAGAAAGGACGTAAGAAAGGACGTAACAAAGGATGCAACGAAGGATGCAACAAAAGATGCAACAAAGGACGTAACAAAGGACATAACAAAGGACATGACACAGGATGTGACAAAGGACGTGACAAAGGACGTAACAAAAGACATAACATAAGACGTAACAAAGGACCTAACAAAGAACCTAACAAAGGAAGTAGCAAAGGACGTAACAAAAGATGTAAGGAAGGATGTAAGAAAGGATGTAACAGAGGATAAAACAAAGGATGTAACAAATTATGTATCAAAGGACGTAACAAAGGACTTAAAACAAAGGATGTAACAAATGATTTAACAAAAGGATGTAACATTGGCATAGTGATAACACTGAGTGTAAATGATATAATTTAACACACATTGTATGAACATGCCTTTGTGACTTAAGCAAGATATGGTAGGAACTTTATTTTGAAGGAGTTTACATAAGAGAAACATGATTTAAAGTGTCATTAATGTCATGGTAATCACATGCTCCTATGTAGACACCTTCAAAATAAAGTCTTACCATATCTTGCTTGAGTCACAAAGACATGTACAAAATTGATTTCTATTTCCTAAGCCATTACTTACTAATCACATGACCTGACCAAGGAGGAAGACATTATCTTACTAATCGCATGACCTGGCCAAGGGGAAAGACATTATCTTACTAATCACATGACCTGACCAAGGAGGAGGAAGACATTATCTTACTAATCACATGACCTGACCAAGGAAGAAGAAGACATTATCGTACTAATCACATGACATGACCAAGGAGGAAGAAGACATTATCTTACTAATCACATGACCTGACCAAGGAGGAAGAAGACATTATCTTACTAATCACATGACCTGACCAAGGAGGAAGAAGACATTATCTTACTAATCACATGACCTGACCAAGGAGGAAGACATTATCTTACTAATCACATGACCTGACAAGGAGAAAGACTGTTTGATCGCAGGTGGCCACCATCAAAACCTCTTTTGACAAAAACTGACTACACTAACAGTGTGACGATGTATAATATATTACAATACTTGCAAATGAGACACAGACGTATCAAAAAAATAAGAAGTCAGCATAAAATGTGAAATTAAAAAATGTGGATTTAAAGCATTAACATTTGAAGTAGTGATACGGGTTCCCATGTAGCAAGAAGTGGTGTCCAGATGTGAAAGGTAGTCATCCCTGGTCAGCTTGTGACAGCTACTATGTCAGCTAAAGGAGGCTACTGAGTGCCTATGTTCCAACAGTTTTCACAATAAAACACAACACCAGAACAAATGGTACGACAACACCGCTTGGACACACAAGATTGTTTTCAGAGTCGGTCATTTCAGGGACAAATTTCCAGTCAACATGATAAATTCCTCATGAAACCGTCTGCAAAGACGACATCTTTGACTTCCAAAAGCGAGAGAAAAGAAGGCGTTTTGTTGCTTGGATGTCCGTGACTCAGCATCAGTGGAGCAGCGTCTTCTTATGTAAGTCACTATTGCTATTCCAGCCCTGGTCTTGGTGTGGATGACACGGTCTTGTCAGAAGAATAGCAATTAACAGTGTGAGCTGCCATGAAAGACTTACCTTGTTTCCCTGCTTATCATCATATCCTGCTGTCATATGATGTCATGTGATGTCATGCGATGTCATGTGATGTCCTATTTCCTGAGCACTTGAAGGTCCACACAGGAAGTAGACGTGTCCCTTCTGTCTCTCATGTGAAGGAGCTCTTGTTAGCGTGAAAGCAAAAGGAATGATGCAAGGATGAGTACTTGGAAGTTCTTAAACTAGCCCAGTAAAATGTTTTCTGATTTATTCATGTCCGTCTTGCAGGTTTTACACAATTAGGCACCGGACACCAAGTCTGATTCTTGTGCCCTCAAGTCACACAGATCTGATTTGTTTTGCCAGTCTAAACACTCCAAAGTGCTTCAAATCTGATCTATAGATGTGCACCACATCTGGAGCTAGTCCCAATCCGTCTTTCCAAATGTGACTGCAGTCTAAACGGCAGTGAGACCTCATCTTTGGTGGAGTTAGGTCATGGCTGTGTCTAGGGAAAAAATGTTGGCCGCCAGCAGAAGTGTCATCCAAACATTCGCTTTCAACACAAGAGGTGGACACTTGTACAGGGTCTACACTGTCTTCTTTGTCCAGGGTGTACCCTGTCTTCCTTGTCCTGGGTGTACCTTGTCTTCTTTGTGCAGGGTGTACACTGTCTTCCTTGTCCAGGGTGTACCAAAGGGACAAGCGGTAGAAAATGGATGGATGGATGGATAGATAGACACAGGTGTGTATCATACCTGCCAACTTTTGAAATCAGAAAAACCTAGTAGCCAGGGTCCAAGGTCCGCAGGCCCCGGTAGGTCCAGGACAAAGTCCTGGTGGGGGGTTCCTTCACCCCACGACGCAAAATGATTATTAGCATTCAGACAGGTTAAAATGTTGCTAAAACCATCACTTTTCTATCAGTTACAGTGACTTTTCAAAACAAAAATATTACAGCAAAAATCATATGGGTTGATTGACATGTTTATTCTGTAAGCTAACTTCAATAGTTTGAAATTATTTTGACAGTTAATGCCAGTTATCCTGTCAACCTTTCACAAGACTTCAATTTGTTAATTGAAAGTATAAACAGTATAAACACTTTTTACAGTAAACAAATGGTAAAACAGTACTAAACAATTCCATTAAAAAAAAATTGGTGTCATTATTAACTTTCTGTCCAAGCTTGTATAATCTACTGCCTTGTTCAATTGTAAAAAATATTCTGTGCCTAAAATTCACATTTCTATCACAATTATCATACTGTAAACATGGTAAGCTAACTTCATTAAAATTAATAGTCCTGTCAATAGCATGGAATTACAATTCAAATGTAGTTTTTTTGTAAGCCTTTCAAAAGAATTCAAAATATGAAAAATTAATGAAAATTAATTTAAGCCATCAGACACTTGAAAAGCGGCACATCACATCTCTAATGTAATCATTTTAACTTTTCAACAGAAATAGCACTGCAAAAATATTAAGGACATACTTCTGTATTTTGGTAGTTATGCTGTCAACATTTAACAAGATTTCTTCAACTTGGACTTGAAAGCATAAATAGTATAAACACTTTTAACAGTATAACAGTACTAAACAATTCCAATAGATAACATTGGTGTCATTACCTTTTTGTTTGCTCAATTATTGCCTCCGTAAATAAAACTTCGGCATTTATCACATCCAAAGAATCTGTTTGGGCGACGAAAAACGTTGAAAGTTTTCCACTTGTATCGCTAGCAACGGCATTAGACTTGTGTTTTTTTGTCCCAACGTGGTCTTTTACATCGCTAATTCCTCCGTGTCCGAAAGAAAAATCTTGTCTGCACAAGGTGCAATTCGCGTAGTTTTCACCCTTTTTGGAACGGATAATTATTCCCGGATAGGCTTTTGAATATTCTTCACGGAACGACTGCAGTTTTCTTTTCGGTTTAAGACTCGTATGCGATTTTTCTCCGGCTGATTCCATGATCGTTCGCTCGTTTGGAAACAATGGCCTCGTGCTTGGCAGCGGTTCTATAAATAGCCTCGCGCATGTGTAACAGGTACGTTAGCTATTATAGTAGACGTTCTCAATATTTGGGCTAATCAGAAGTCTAGATTACGACTCGGAGAGAGTAGGACAGACACAATTAAATGCTTTAAATTATACTGGTGTTATTTAAATATGTACAGTGCAACAAATAGTGGACATACATTGATAGGAATGGCCATTCAAAACAAAAGAAAAAAACAGCAAGGGTTCAGGTAATTCATAACAGGTAGTATCAAAAGTTCTTAAAAGGTCATATGAGACTGATCGCAGTCCATATGCGCATTCAGAGTTCATACAGCCACACGGTTTGGGGTTGTGGGTATGGCAGTTTGTAGTGAGAGTTCAGTTTATGGGCAGGGTGTGTATGAGGTAGTGCAAAGGGCCGCAGAGCAATGAGGTGCGAGGCAAGGGGTTCAGCTATAAGCCGCCTACCGGCCCGACCAGAGCAGATGGAGTTCAGGGGTTGAGAGGTGGAGATCCTTGGGCTCAGGCTCGAGGCCTATCTACAGCTCGCCATCCAAGACTTAGGGACCTGGCCTGCGTAAGCACAGGACCCGAAGTTCAATCAATGTGCGCACATAACATCAACATTAAGTCATCTATCGTTCGACCTTCAATAAATAAGTTACACTTATTATTATCATTATTAGCTATAATACTGCTAACATTAACAATATTTAAACAATCACATGCATGTATAAAATAAACACGACAGTACACAGTGTTGTCACTATGACGGGAGTAACATTAGCAATAACAGTGACGTCACTATGACGGGTGTAACCGCACACCAACGGCAGTATTCATTCATTGTCTTTACCATAGCATAAAAAGTGCAAATGGCCTTAAAACGCCACAACACTCAGTTACCATATGTAAATACTCAAAATAAAGACTCGACATAAATATAAATTCAATCGGATCAGAAACATTGGAGGAAACGAGATTAAAACCTGATGCTAACCGCCCATAGGAAACACATGGGTACGGCTAGTCGCTACTATTAGCAAACAGATTCACTTACCAACTCGGCTTAATATCTTATCATCGACACACTCTCTCGTCGCAACACGTCCCTGATGTTCGGCACCTACAAGTTTACAATTAGTTGTAAAATGTTGGACGGTTGTTTTTACAATATGCACGCAAACGACAACTTTAAAACATACCGGCTTCATATGTCCCCAGGTTTAGCCACCGCACCTGGCAGCCATCTCGGAATGCTGGATTTTATAGAGCGTGATTGGCTGCAGCAGGTCACGTGAGCGCGTGTGTTAAACTCACGAGATTAAACGTGGAAACGGCGCAGGTAATATGAGGAGATGTCATGAGAGGAAATATGGCTTATTTCCCACCCGTGTTACACATGGCATTCGGAATGGCTCGATAGGAAGTTACAGGAAGCAGTGTCGATTGTCATCGTTGTTACGCGATTTCGTGAATAAAAATTAAAAAAAAATTATTTTTTTTAATTAATGAAAAACCGTATTTTTTATCACTGCAACCGTAACCCGGAATAGGTTGATGAAAACCGTACTAATTACGGGAAAACCGGAGTAGTTGGCAGGTATGATGTATGTGTGCGTGTATACGTGTGTATACGTGTGTATATATATATATATATATATATATATATATATATATATATATATATATATATATATATATGAATGATGTGTACGCTGTGGTGTATTTGTTTACATGTGACGTACATTAAGTGAGTTGAAAAATAAAGCTAACGTTGTAGATCCACGCTGTTGTCTACTTAACAGATTAGATCCCTCCCAAATATACTGCTCTATATACAAATATAATACACTATATACAAATATATTACACGCGATGGGTAGTATATTCAAAGGCCTTGGACGTCAGACTGTTAGCATTGGTGCGAAAGGTTCCCTCCCCCTCACAGCACCAACAATGGCAGCAGTCTGACATCAAGAATATTTGCATACTCCTCCCCCATCAGAACATACTCCTCCAGCAGACTTGTTCTCGTGGAGAACGCTCATGCCTCTGACCACATGGCTTTCTTCACAAGTCCTTACCAATACGCCATTACAGAAGCCAAATATTATCATTACTTTGATGTTTTTTGTTATTTAAGTGTGTGGTCGATCTTGCTAAATATTCAAAAAATACTACTTGGGTCAACATATGTAATTTCTAACACCTCCAATACTGTCAGCCTTATAAGAAGTCAGAATTTGCTTAATTTTCCCTGTTTGTTGCCACTAGCTAAACAAATATAAAATGAGAAAGTAGAAAAATCGAAAATGTATTTAAAATGTATAAAACAGTTGTCATGTGGCAGCTATGAAGTTGTATGACTCTGGGTAACACAGTTGCAAAATTATCTAAAAAAAAGTTAGCATGCTAATGTTAAGATGCTAGCATGCTAATAATAGATAGCATGCTAACGGTAGTATGCTAGCAGTTGAGTAACAAGCACCAGGAGCATTTCGTCTTTGGTAGTGTTCAAATCTGTTGAGAAATGTGGTCTAGGTCATTGCTCCCCAACCACCGGCCGATTGGTACCGGGCCGCACAAAAAAATAAAATAAAATTATTATTATTATTTTTTTTATTTTTATTAAATCAACATAAAAACACAATATATACACTATATATCAATGTATATCAATGCAGTCTGCAGGGATACAGTCCGTAAGCACACATGATTGTATTCACCCCCCCGGTCCGCGGAACAAATTTTCAAGCGTTGACCGGTCCGCAGCTACAAAAAGGTTGGGGACCACTGGTCTAGGTAAAGGTTAATTGCCCATTAAGTGGGGGAATGATCAGATCCCGGAAACAAGATGGCTCAAATGTCCAGGGTGAGTGGAGTGTGTGGATGGTGGAACGGTTAGAATCGAATGAGAGATGTGGGAGTTGTGGAACTTTGAAAATCTCCATTCTTTTCAATGAGAATTTCCTGGAATTTTGGGAACTTCAGGAAAACCTGGACATTTAAAAAATATAGATAATATCACAATTGTCCTAGATGATATAAATGAGTTGGTGTTAGAGAATTGTTTTAAGTGGTTGACAAATGTTGATGTAGAAATGCTTTGATCTGAGAATTGGTATTTCGGAATTTTGGGGAAACTTGGGAATTTGTACAATAAAAATTAACTGTTGTTGTCCCAAATAAGAGAACGGTTTTGATGGTGGAATGGTTGGAATTGTTTCAAAAATGTGAACTGTGAAAACTTTACAATAAGAGGTGAAAATAGGGCTTTGGAAAACCTGGCTGGGCCATATGGATCAAAACTTATATCCCGATATAGTTTGACCCATAAAGGGAAATATCCGTTGACGTAACTATATCGTCGGGAGGCCGAGTCACGAAGGAATCGCGTCACCTGGATACTGCTCGATTCCCACTGGCGCGTCATCGTAACCCTCATCATCCTCGAGTTGGTCTTCGTCCTCCTGGTCTTCGTTTAGGTCAGCTGCGTCGGGCCGGTCCGGATCATCCTCGGTGTGGGACTGCAGCACGGCGCCAGTCTGGGCATACAGGTACTGGATGCCGACAAGCTCTCCTGAACACAATTAGACATCAAATGAGACCGGGATAGATTTTCATGGCCGCCGCAGCAGCAGCAAAGCTTCCGCCTCCCCGCCCACGTTACCTCTGTACTTGCTCGCCGGGGTGTAATTGTCAACCAGTGTTAGACTCAAGAGCTCTTTTGTCAGCTGCGCGAGCGTGTCTTGCAGGCTGGCGTCGTAACACTGCACCGTGACAGCATCGGTCACTTTCACCGCCGCTCTTCCTCTGTCCTCGTTCCACCTACACAGACCCTCCAGGAGGTAAACCTGGAAGTGGAGGGCGTTGGCCGACGTACCTGCGGCATCGTACAGAGGAAATGTGTTAGACACGCACGACCGCGAAAGTGGCCCCGATCGATACAGTTACTTAGATTTTACCTGGAATGAAACGGCACATGTGCAGATGGAAGCTCTCCAGAGAAGTGGAGCCCCGTGCACAGTGGAAGACGGGAAGAGCCACTCCTCCTTTGGTCACTGTGGAAGTCCTTGTATAAAGCGCCACGCCAGGCGGGTCCTGGATGCAGCCCAAGTGGCGTCGCTGAGTTCTCCAGATCTCCTTCATCCTGTCTTGGTCAAACAGTTGACGCCCAAGGTGTTTTTGGCATCCCACAGGTGATCCAGCACCTCCTGGACAAGACACGTGGTCTCCTCCGCTCCTCTGGTGTGACGGTGCAGCTCCTTGCTCGACAGCTCGACGTGGGCATTCCCGCCATGCTCCGCCTGTTTAGCCTTACGCAGACGCTTCACGTCCCACTCAAACATGGCAAACGAGAGTCTATTCATGAATTTGCCGTACAGCGTGTGGGCCTCTGTGGAAACGCCCCGGTACCGCTCCCCTCTGCCGCCGTCACTACCGACATGAGCACCTGGCCCAGCTCGTTGGTGACCCAGGCAGCCGTTCCCGCGGCTTCACCTGCCAGCTTCTTGGTCATCTAGGAAAAACAAAAGGCATTTAATCTGATCGTAGTCTGTGCCATTTCTCGGACATACCTTCTTGGTGGAGGCCATTTTCAGGATACTTCCGAATGTAGACGTAATTCTGGCCTTCGTGTGATCCATGCGAGGAAGAACCTCCCTCACGTACACCGACAGCAGCCAGGAACCGCTCGGTAGCGGGCGCATGGGCGGGATACAGGACTTCGGCAGCGGGAAGGAGCCGACGGAGCGAAAGCGAGCCATCACCTCCAGGTATTCGAGGGCCCGAGTCTGCCACTCTCGCCACTGCTCCACTACCAGGTGGGAGCGAAGCCGAGTGGCACTGTTACCCAGCGTGCGAGGCTGCATCTGCCATATCACCTTCTTGTCACAAGATAACCTGTTAAAGAGGGAGAGGAACATAGGTCACGCGGATTCCAGACAAATGCACCACACATCTTTGGCTCTTTAAATGACTCACTTGTAGGTGAGGATCGCCGGGAACCTTGCCTGTTTTGCCGTGTTCAGCTGCCCGACGATGTTGCTGGCCCACGCGGCATATTTCTTGTGGCACGCGTGGCACTCCAGGTACTCTGTGGCCATGTAGTACCAGTTACTGAGGTCCAAGACCTTTCTCAGGGTCTTGAACAGTCCGCAACCCGTCAGCTTGTGTTTGCATTTTGGGCACTCGAGCTTGCAGCCCCAAAGCTTGTACGGGCACCACAGGAAAAAGCGCGAGTGGAAAAACACAGCGGACGAGGCAGGGGGCTGCGTGTAATACAGCAACAGCTGAGGAGAATGCCACCATAGCTGCAGCCCGGACTTGAGAACCGCTTTCCCCTTGGGACCTCGGACAAAAAGCGCACGGCCCACCCAGTCGTGCTGGTCTTCCGGCAGCGTCTGTCGCCAGGACTTGGCAGGGCAGCAGCTGTGACAGAGGGGACACCCAATAAACACGTTGGCTGGAATAACCGCACGCGTTGCATCGGCAATGCGCTCGTACCTCGGCGCCTGAAGTCAGGGGCGACGCAGCACCGTCTCCGGCGATAGGAGCTGTAAGGCGGGAAGGGTCTGCTTCCGGCGGCATCCTCGTCGTCTGCGAGGTAGAAGATGTCGGCACATTTCAGTCAGCTCAATTCAGGTAGGATGAGTGTATAGTTTGATGAAAATTCAGGCTTAGATTCCACACAACACATATGTTACATGTGCAATGGAAAGTATTCCACTATCAATCAAATTAAACTTACGATTGATGGTCGCCGTTAGGGGATTCATACAGTACAGAGTATGTACTTTTGGCATGAGTGCCATCCAGCTCCCTGAACGGTGTCTCCCCCATGAGCACGGCCTGAGACCATGACCGGGAAGAGTCGCGCGTATGAAGCCAGTGCGGGTTTGTTGACCGCGAGGGGTGACCGGGACGTGTCTCCGCTGTCACGCTCCTTCTGGTGCAACACCACGATGCTGCAGGCGTACCCCACGTAATTCCCCAGCAGCCACTTGAAGGTTTGACCCCGGTACTGCCCAAACTGGAGCTTGCTCTCACTGAGCAACAGCTTGGTGCATCCGGGGTCTCCTCCAGACTGGCAGATGCGTACCCTGGCTTCATCTCTCACCTCCTCGCCTTTCTGCACCACGCAGGCCACCGACGACTTATCGGCTTTTTTCGCCACCTTGGCTGCCTCCGCCGTACACTCCAGGGTTAGCTCACCTCCGAAGCCATGACACACAAACAATGGCCGAAAATCCATGTTGTGTTGTCTGCCAAAACAAAGCATAAAGTCACATGCATGTTTATAAACACTTTAATTGTTATTATTGTTATAACAGTTGTTATTCTATCTAGTTAAATATTTTTGGTTTACCTGGGGGGAACAGCATTTGATGTGTTTTTGACTATGCATGTCAATTATATGTATTGTAAATGTATGGTTGTACTAGTAGTTAACATGTAAACAATGATATACAAATATTCCCAGTGGCAGAAGAATCGCATGCAACAACAGTAGTAGTAGTACTAGTAGTATTTTTAGTAGTAGTAGTAGTAGCAGTAGCAACAACAGTAGTAGTACTAGTAGTAGAAGAATGTTACATGTTTTTTCAAATAATCATTAACTTAGAATTTAATGGCAGTAACACATTGCAAATAAGTTGGCGCAGGGGCATTTTTACCACTGCTACAGTGCCTTTTTCTTTCACTCGGGAAACTGAGGAGACCAATTTTTGAAGCGTTTTAGAATCAGAATCAGAATAGTTTTTATAGCCATTGTTTGAGAATGGGTTCACAAACTAGGAATTTTACTTGGTGCAATCGTGCAACATAAAACACATATAACACAAAATAGAATAACATGAGCTGTAACTGAGCTATCAGATCTTGTCATATTGGCAGAGGGGTTAGTGCATCTGCCTCACAATACGAAGGTCCTGAGTAGTCTTGGGTTCAATCCCGGGCTCGGGATCTTTCTGTGTGGAGTTTGTATGTTCTCCCCGTGACTGCGTGGGTTCCCTCCGTGTACTCCGGCTTCCTCCCACTTCCAAAAACATGCACCTGGGGATAGGTTGATTGGCAACACTAAATTGGCCCTAGTGTGTGAATGTGAGTGTGAATGTTGTCTGTCTATCTGTGTTGGCCCTGCGATGAGGTGGCGACTTGTCCAGGGTGTACCCCGCCTTCCGCCCGATTGTAGCTGAGATAGGCTCCAGTGCCCCCCGCGACCCCAAAAGGGAATAAGCGGTAGAAAATGGATGGATGGGATGGATATATACAAATATACTGCACTATATACAAATATACTACACTATATACAAATATAATATGCTATATACAAATATACTACACTATTTACAGTATATACTACACTATATACAATATATACTACACTTTATAGAATAGAATAGAATAGAATAGAGTTTTATTGTCATTATTACAGTGAACAGGTTCAAAGAACAACTAAAATGGAGCAGATCCCCTAAGGTGCATACACAGTAATTTAATAATATAAATAGTAAAAAAAAGATAAAAAAGAAGACATGTATCTATATATATGCACATATCCATACATATGCATATATATATATATGTATATATATATATATATATATATATATATATATATATATATATATATATATATATATATATATATATAAATATATACATACATATACACATATAACATTATTGCACATTATAGTCCGAAAAAATCAAAAGACATGACACATGAGGACATGACGAACACATTGTGCTCACTCAGGCCTGTTTAATGCTACTATGGCTCTTGGGTAAAAACTGTTTTTTAGTCTATTTGTGCCCGCTTTTAGCACCCTATAGCGTCTGCCCGAGGGTAGCAGTTCTAGGTGGCAGTGCCCGGGGTGGGATGGGTCTTTCAGGATGCTCGGTGCTTTCCTGAGACAGCGGGAGCTGTACAGGTCAGCCAGGGAGGGCAGGGGACATCCCCAAATATATATATATATATATATATATATATATATATATATATATATATATATATATATATATATATATATATATTTGTCTGTGTTAGCACTTATATTAAAAAAATGACAAAATACTTGTTAATATTTATAATAACAATATGACTAATACTTGTTAATATTTATAATAACAATATGACTAATACTTGTTAATATTTATAATAACAATATGACTAATACTTGTTAATATTTATAATAACAATATGAATAATATTTGTTAATATTTATAATAACAATATGACTAATACTTGTTAATATTTATAATAACAATATGACTAATACTTGTTAATATTTATAATAACAATAAGACTAATATTTGTTAATATTTATAATAACAATATGACTAATACTTGTTAATATTTATAATAACAATATGACTAATACTTGTTAATATTTATAATAATAATATCACTAATACTTGTTAATATTTATCATAACAATATGACTAATACTTGTTAATATTTATAACAACAGTATGACTAATACTTGTTAATATTTATAATAAAAATATGACTAATACTTGTTAATATTTATAATAACAATATCACTAATACTTGTTAATATTTATCATAACAATATGACTAATACTTGTTAATATTTATAACAACAGTATGACTAATACTTGTTAATATTTATAATAACAATATGACTAATACTTATTAATATGTATAACAACAATATCACTAATAATTGTTAATATTTATAATAACAATATGACTAATACTTGTTAATATTTATAATAACAATATGACTAATAGTTGTTAATATTTTTAACAACAATATCACTAATACTTCAATATTCAAGTCACCAATGTAGTATTGATGGCGCTTTTTGAAGGGCTATAGAAGTCAACTTTGATTGATTGATTGATTGATTGATTGATTGATTGATTGATTGATTGATTGACAGTTCCTGAAAGTTTCCTGAAAGTTTCCTGAAAGGTTCCTGCGGTTGGAAAGGGACAATTTTGGTTCTTTGTATTTCACTTTCTCCAAGATTCTTGATTTGTTTTGATCTTCCAAGCCGCTGATTATAGTGTTAATCTCCGCTTGGTGATTGCCTATTGTCTGCACACATGTGAATATTGTCTGCACACACATGTGAATATTGTCTGCACACACATGTGAATATTGTCTGCATGCACATGTGAATATTGTCTGCACACACATGTGAATATTGTCTGCACACACATGTGAATATTGTCTGCACACACATGTGAATATTGTCTGCACACACACATGTGAATATTGTCTGCACACGCATGTGAATATTGTCTGCACACACATGTGAATATTGTCTGCACACACATGTGAATATTGTCTGCACACACATGTGAATATTGTCTGCACACACATGTGAATATTGTCTGCACACACATGTGAATATTGTCTGCACACACATGTGAATATTGTCTGCACACACATGTGAATATTGTCTGCACACACATGTGAATATTGTCTGCACATACATGTGAATATTGTCTGCACGCACATGTGAATATTGTCTGCACACACATGTGAATATTGTCTGCACACACATGTGAATATTGTCTGCACACACATGTGAATATTGTCTGCACACACATGTGAATATTGTCTGCACACACATGTGAATATTGTCTGCACACACATGTGAATATTGTCTGCACGTCATTCCCACCAGTGGCAAATGAACTTTGACCAAGGGGGCGTTCAAAAGTCCGAGAAGTCATCACAGCAAGAACAACCGAGTCTGACGTGCTTCCTGTCTGATGCATGGCAGAGTTTGATGAAGAGTTCACACTTGCTGCTGTGGGACTGACAATGTATTGATCGCAGGGAGAAAAGACAATGTATTGATCGCAGGGAGAAAAGACAATGTATTGATCACATAGAGAAAAGACAATGTATTGATCACATAGAGAAAAGACAATGTATTGATCGCAGGGAGAAAAGACAATGTATTGATCACATAGAGAAAAGACAATGTATTGATCACATAGAGAAAAGACAATGTATTGATCGCAGGGAGAAAAGACAATGTATTGATCGCAGGGAGAAAAGACAATGTATTGATCACATAGAGAAAAGACAATGTATTGATCACATAGAGAAAAGACAATGTATTGATCGCAGGGAGAAAAGAAAATGTATTGATCACATAGAGAAAAGACAATGTATTGATCGCAGGGAGAAAAGGCAATGTATTGATCGCAGGGAGAAAAGACAATGTATTGATCACATAGAGAAAAGACAATGTATTGATCGCAGGGAGAAAAGACAATGTATTGATCACATAGAGAAAAGACAATGTATTGATCGCAGGGAGAAAAGACAATGTATTGATCGCAGGGAGAAAAGACAATGTATTGATCACATAGAGAAAAGACAATGTATTGATCACAGGGAGAAAAGACAATGTATTGATCACATAGAGAAAAGACAATGTATTGATCGCAGGGAGAAAAGACAATGTATTGATCACATAGAGAAAAGACAATGTATTGATCGCAGGGAGAAAAGACAATGTATTGATCACATAGAGAAAAGACAATGTATTGATCGCAGGGAGAAAAGACAATGTATTGATCACATAGAGAAGAGTTTGCAGAAGACTGCTCAAAGTTGCTATTGTGGGAGTGACAAAGTATTGATCGCAGGCAGAAGAGTTTTTAATATTGCAAATGAGATCTCCCGACTGCTAGCTAATGGGAAGATAGCTGCAATCTGCACTCCAAATTGAAAATCTGTATGCTTGTTATCAAGTCTCCTCTGAAAGAAACCTAAAAAATAATGTTTTGTCTGTTTTATTTGTGGTGTTTTTTTACCCGCTTATTTCAGCTGCAAGTGCAAAGATGCAATGACTATTGATCAGTTCTATTGATCTTTGATTGGGCTTCATTTAAAGGTCACTTCTGATGTAAACGTGACTTTTTAATCATGTTGTAACCTTAATAAGCGTCCCTAATCTGGGTAGAGGCCACCACTTTTCAAAGGATAGCGTTGAGAAAAATAGGCTTCACTACACCTCTAAAACCAAATCTTGTACAGTATATTGCCAAAAGTATTTGGCCACCTGCCTTGACTCACATATGAAGTTGAAGTGCCATCCCATTCCTAACCCATAGGGCTCCATCCATCCATCCATTTTCTACCGCTTATTCCCTTTGGGGTCGCGGGGGGCGCTGGAGCCTATCTCAGCTACAATCGGGCTCAATATGACCTTTTGCAGCTATTACAGCTTCAACTCTTCTGGGAAGGCTGTCCACAAGGTTGCTGAGTGTGTTTATAGGAATCTTCCACCATTCTTCTAAAAGCATTGGTGAGGTCTCACACTGATGTTGGTGGAGAAGGCCTGGCTCTCAGTCTCCGTTCTAATTCATCTCAAAGGTTTTGTATGGGGTTCAGGTCAGGACTCTGTGCAGGCCAGTCAAGTTCATCCACACCAGACTCTGTCATCCATGTCTTTATGGTCCTTGCTTTGTGCACTGGTGCACAGTCATGTTGGAAGAGGAAGGGGCCCGCTCCAAACTGTTCCCACAAGGTTGGGAGCATGGAATTGTCCAAAATGTTTTGGTATCCTGGAGCATTCAAAGTTCCTTTCACTGGAACTAAGGGGCCAAGCCCAACTCATGAAAAACAACCCCGCACCATAATTCCTCCTCCACTGAATTTCACACTCTGCACAATGCAGTCTGAATTGTAGCGTTCTCCTGGCAACCTCCAAACCCAGACTGGTCCATCAGATTGCCAGATGGAAAAGTGTGATTCATCAGTCCAGAGAAGGTGTCTCCACTGCTCTACAGTCCAGTGGTGACGTGCTTTACACCACTGCATCCCACGCTTTGCATTGGACTTGGTGATGTATGGCTTAGATGCAGCTGCTCGGCCATGGAAACCCATTCCATGAAGCTCTCTGCGTACTGTACGTGGGCTAATTGGAAGGTGACATGAAGTTTGAAGTTCCGTAGCAACTGACTGTTCAGAAAGTCTTTGCACTATGCTGACCTCTCTGTCAGTTTACGTGGCCTACCACTTGGTGGCTGATTTGCTGTTGTTCCCAAACTCTTCACTTTTCTTATAATAAAGCCGACAGTTGACTTTGGAATATTTAGGAGCGAGGACATTTCACGACTGGATTTGTTGCACAGGTGGCATCCTATGACAGTTCCACGCTGGAAATCACTGAGAGCGGCCCATTTGTTCACAAATGTTTGTAGAAT
Organism: Nerophis lumbriciformis; assembly: GCF_033978685.3. Lineage (NCBI taxonomy): Eukaryota > Metazoa > Chordata > Actinopteri > Syngnathiformes > Syngnathidae > Nerophis > Nerophis lumbriciformis. Next base: position 30,575,306 of record NC_084550.2, read on the forward strand.
CAGTCTCCATGCCCTAGTGCTTGATTTGATACACCTGTGATTAGTGATTAGGACACCTGGTTCTCATCGTTTGGATGGGTGGCCAAATACTTTTGGCAATATAGTGTAGCTTGGTCAATCATTCCTAGGTCCGCTACAGATAAGGTGACCTGAAGGGGCTTTAGGTACCCACATGGCACACCCAGACTACGCCAAAATACCAAATCCTATTGAAAATATCCATGGAGCGTCTTCTCTCTGGTGTTTGGAGCCATGGCCAGCGGTGCCGTGTGCACACCTTGAAATGAAAAGCAATCAGGAAGAAGGTGAGCAAGAAAATGGATGTACATTAAAAATATAAAGTCACTGCAACTGGCTTTTGAAGATGTCATCTTGCAATATTTTAAATACCAGCATATTGCAAAGACTTTGATGTTTGTGTGACTACTCAATTTATTATTACAACCCAGGAGAGCCGTAGGTGACATCCTCCTTGGTCTCATTTAACGGTGTGACCACCTGACATGGCCAAGGAGTCCCTGGAACATGTTTTGACAGCAGTAGGTGGCTAAATGATGGCCGAGACAAATGAATACGTTTCTTCACTAACATAAATATGAATATGAAGCATTAAATGTATTTTGACATTGTTGCACTCCAATGTTGGCAAAGCCTGAAGGACCACCTCTGTTGTGAACAAAGTATCCACAGCCTGTAGAAATGTAGCAACGTTAGCCCTGAGGTGGGTGCACTTTTCCACGTCAACATCAGTCCTGTTACGTCTCCTCTTTGCCGTAAACAAGCTTGTTCCATGGGAGTCACTCCCCATTGGGCATGGAGTGAACCATCTTGTCACCAACCCAATGTCTGGATTGGTGGATGCGGGGCGGCGAGCTGTGAGGCATTCTCCCCACAGAGAACTTGGAGAAGCACCAACAAAGTAGAAGGAAAAAAGACAAACATTTTGTCTTTAAAGGAGCCCATCAACACTCGGAATGTGACTTTTTGGCTGTGTATGTTTTATTTATTTACTTTTTAACTAAGACACGTTCTTTGTTCCTTTTTATTCATGTGAAATGTTTTTCAAAGCACCGGTACACAAGATGTTTTGTTTTGCTATGTGAGACAGCTGGGGAAATAATATAGTTTTTAGTTGCAGCTACTGATTGTGAATGGAGCTCATGCCGAGCACAGCCATGCTATCAAGAGCAGATTGTCAAATTATTCACCTCCATGGGTGATATCCTGATGTTTGTCACCTCCATGGGTGATATCCTGATGTTTGTCACCTCCATGGGTGATATCCTGATGTTTGTCACCTCCATGGGTGATATCCTGATGTTTGTCACCTCCATGGGTGATATACTGATGTTTGTCACCTCCATGGGTGATATCCTGATGTTTGTCACCTCCATGGGTGATATTCTGATGTTTGTCACCTCCGTGGGTGATATCCTGATGTTTGTCACCTCCGTGGGTGATATCCTGATGTTTGTCACTTCCATGGGTGATATCCTGATGTTTGTCACCTCCATGGGTGATATCCTGATGTTTGTCACCTCCATGGGTGATATCCTGATGTTTGTCACCTCCACGGGTGATATCCTGATGTTTGTCACCTCCATGGGTGATATCCTGATGTTTGTCACCTCCATGGGTGATATACTGATGTTTGTCACCCCCATGGGTGATATCCTGATGTTTGTCACCTCCATGGGGGATATCCTGATGTTTGTCACCTCCATGGGTGATATTCTGATGTTTTTCACCTCCGTGGGTGATATCCTGATGTTTGTCACCTCCGTGGTTGATATCCTGATGTTTGTCACTTCCATGGGTGATATCCTGATGTTTGTCACCTCCATGGGTGATATCCTGATGTTTGTCACCTCCATGGGTGATATCCTGATGTTTGTCACCTCCATGGGTAATATCCTGATGTTTGTCACCTCCATGGGTAATATCCTGATGTTTGTCACCTCCATGGGTGATATCCTGAGGGTCCCACTCAAACCCAGTGTTTATCCCACATCTGGTCATTTGCAATCTGGTCAAAAAGGGTAAAAATGGATGTTATATCGATTGATTGATGAACCTGGCATGCTAGTGTTGTTATTCATATGTACGTCTAATGTTGTGTTGCTAGCTAGTGTTGCTTCGTCTGTGGGCTCCTTCCCCACAATTGCCGAGTTACAGGAAACCAGAGTCCTCCTCAGTAGATGTTTGGGATTTGCATACCAGCGCTAATTATTGTAACTCAGACCAAAGAAACGGACAACAAACCAATGTCCACTGCAGAAGACGCCGGTTCTCAGAGGTATATTACATGTGTCAAGTGGATAAAATACACCTGGGACAAATATATTGTGTACATGAACTGTTCTTGTACATTAATCACAAACAATAGAAGGTCGAGGGCATGGATGTGCAACTCAACTGTTTTGGGGGCCACATTTCCAGAAAGCTGAGGACTGCGGGGCCAGACTTCTCCCTTCACTATTAGTCTCAGTTTGTGTACTTCAAAGATCCAGCGTCCTTTACAGAATATTTTTATTTGGTCGATTTATTTTGTCAGACTTAAAGGAACACTCAGGTGTCTTTAAGAATCCTCTGCAGAAGTGTGAGTATAAACTGGCGGTTGAATAACACAAATGATGACAAAGGGAAGACCTAAAATGGAACTTGGATGAACATTACTAGTACAACTCAAGAAGTTGAAGAAGTAACTAGTGACTGCATCAGAAACCCTTGTAACTTCTAAAAAGGAGAGGACCTTAAGGGGTTCCTTGAAGAACGCCTCAGTTATATAAATCCAAAGTTTGTTGTCTGTTTGCTTGCAGGGTTCTAATGTCAACACAAGTGGCCCAAGTTTCTCTGTCCAACAGGAGTACTCTTCTGTTTTTAGGAACTTGCTGCAAAAATGTTTAGAACTGAACTCGGGGACAATCATGGTGTCATCTCTGGGCCGGGTCTGGCCTCCAGGCTGCCAGTTGAATAGCCCTGACCTGATTTGAGGTCCTGCATGTCAGATCCCATTAGATGGTGCAGGTGCACCAAACGTGCCCTGGACTTCGCAGCCTCTGGTTTGAGTCCAGGGTCAGTGGATTAGTTGCTACTCAAGGATATGATGCCTTGAGGGGCTGGACCGGGTTCCTGCCCGTGGGGATGTCCTGGATTTCAACTGGCTGTGACGTTTGGAGGAGGGAGGCAAGAAAAGTGTACTGAGACATTACTCAAAAAGCCCCTGAAAGGACTCTCTCCAAAGCAAACAGCCAGAGTCCACATCTGAGGAGAGCCTGTTGTGGTCCACAACGCCAGATTCCAGTGGGACCTTGTTTCCACAAATCACTCCTCAACAGTGTAGTGAACTTGTTGCCAAGGTGTGTGTGGGAACTCCTGTATGCATGTGTGTGTGTGTATGCATGATTGATTAGTGAGCAGACTGCTGTGGATTCAGCAATGCAAGCTTTGCACGATCAGAAAGAAGATGAAGGCAGTAAGTATTTCTGTTCCATCCAACACTGCACTTGCTTCTTATTCCATTGTGCAACGGGGATTGTTACATAAACATGATGTACATTCATAAATATATGCTCTACATTCATAAATATATGCTCTACATTCATAAATATATGTTGTGCATTCATAAATAAAGTTAAAGTTAAAGTGCCAATGATTGTCACACACACACTAGGTGTGGCGAAATTATTCTCTGCATTTGACCCATCACCCTTGATCACCCCCTGGGAGGTGAGGGGAGCAGTGGGCAGCAGCGGTGGCCGCGCCCGGGAATCATTTTTGGTGATTTAACCCCCAATTCCAACCCATGATGCTGAGTGCCAAGCAGGGAGGTAATGGGTCCCATTTTTATAGTCTTTGGTATGACTCGGCCAGGGTTTGAACTCACAACCTACCGATCTCAAGGCGGACACTCTAACCACTAGGCCACTGAGTAAATATATGATGTACATTAACAAATATATGCTCTACATTCAAAAATATATGCTGTACATAGGCTCCAGCGCCACCCGCGACCCCGAAGGGAATAAGGGATGGATGGATGGATTAATAAATATATGCTGTACATTCATAAACATATATGCTGTACATTCATAAACATATGATGTACATTAATACTTATATGCTGTACATTCATAAATATATGCTGAACATTCATAAATATATGCTGTACATCCATACATATATGCTGTACATTAAATATATGATGTGCATTAATAAATATATGCTCTGCATTCATAAATATATGCTGTACATTAATAAATATATGCTGTACATTCATAAATATATGATGTACATTAATATAACTCATTCATAACCACAGTTGAAAATTATAATTAAGCCAAAAATATATCCCACACATTGTACACTGTTTGCTCCTTTTTCATTTTATATTTGTATATTGTTGATGTATCTTTATGTTCATAATTCACACTAACGGTATAGGCAAGGGGCCCCAAACCTTTTGACACTGGGGCCACATTGGGTTCAAAGTATTTGGCTGCGTGCCAGGCTATCTGTGTGTGTGTGTGTGTGTGTGTGTGCGTGCAAGCAGAAGCTTGTGGATGGCTACCAAAAGCGCCTTATTGCAGGTGAACTTGCCAAGGGACATGTAAGCAAATATTAACATTGCTGTATGTATACTTTTGACCCTCACATTTTCAGTAGAGCCATAATAAATTCATAAGAGAAGCAAACTTCATGAATGTTTTTTGTGAGCAACAAGTATGTGCTCCAATCACTACATCACAAAAACATAAGAGTTGTAGAAAAGATTGACAGCCATGACATGATGTTCTTTACACGTGTATGTAGACTTTTGACCAGGACTGTATTTATATTTATTTATGACAGTCCTAAGGGTTCGCAGGACCATCCAAGGAAGGCATTGTCGTGAGAAGGTTTAGTCTTCTTTATTATTTCAGTAAGAAAGTCTTTTCCGTGCTTTTCAGCAGCTGCCTTTTCCTCACGTGAGCACACGAATGGTTTTCCTCTCGTCTTCCGTCTTCTTTTCAGCAGCACGTCGCCGTCGTTATCCGCATCAGCCTGTCGTTGCGTCCGCTTCCTTTCTCCGTCTCTCTCCTCCACCTTCACGTCTGTCGCCCTCTTATACAGTGAGAGAGGATCAGCTGATTGTGATCAGGTGCGCGATCCCTGCACCTGGTCACAATTGCGGCGTCGCTGTCGGCTCACACCTTCTCGCCGCTTGCTCGCCGTCCACGCCTCCTCGCCGCCATCTTGGAGCGGGCGCCGTCGGTCCGCCGGCCCCGCCCCCCCACAATATTATATATATATATATATATATATATATATATATATATATATATATATATATATATATATATATATATATATATATATATATATATATATATATATATATATATATATATGTAACTGCTGTGTACCCGTCCCGCCAAGAACCCACACACAGGCTGGATTGGATGATATGGTTCTTTACTGGTAGCTGCAATGAGTGATCAGAAGGCACATACACACAATATGTGGTTAGCACCTCTGCTGATTTCGATGTCATTAGCAGAGAACAGGAAGTCTGCCCAAGTACATAACATCTTCATATTTTTACAATTACATGAAACACAATTACAGATGTGACTTAATACAATGGCTTTTAACAGTATACTTTTTAACGTGTGTGATCGTATAGTGGTTTTAACTTGCTTTTATCTTTACTGGTATTACAATCAATTCAATACAAAATATTTTACTTGGTTTTTAACCAATATCATCCTTTTTTATATATTTATGAAATAGAACATAGAAAAATACAAAATACAATACAAGACATGACACAAATAATTAAATTGACTTTTAGCACCCTCTGGTGGTGACTAGCAAAAATGACAGACCACGTTGTTCGCATGTTAAAATGGCGAACAATACAAATTTAAATATGAGCGTCTTGACACGTAAAACGCACATAGTGCAACAATTATTACCTGCAATGAGTGATCAGAACGCACATACACACAATATGTGGTTAGCACCTCTGCTGATTTCGATGTCTACAGGGGGAAAATAATATCGACTTCAGTGCAAAATAGTAATACATCTGACGTGAGCAACAACCAATTCAAAACGAAAATTCCACAACGTAGCATTTCAACTGCTATTAAATAACTGTATCTTACAATAAATCTCACGTAAACTTTAGTGTAATATATAATATTTTGCGGAGCAATATCAGAACGTGGCTTACCATTAGCAGAGAACAGGAAGTCTGTCAATAAGCTTCCGGTTTGCGGTCATATTTACAGACTTTCAGGTACCAGCAGATGGCGCAATTGGACCTCTCATTGCATAACAAACAATATACATATATTAGCAGGAATTTCACTCAAATAATCAAAGTATTTCTTATACCCGTTACATACACCCCCCTGAAATTCTGCTAAATTTAGGAGTGCAGTGCAAAACTTGAGACAAAAAACAAAAATAATAAGTGCATTACTAGGAATAAAACTGGCGTGCATGTCAGTTCTAAAACTCTCTCAAAAAGGAGTGTGGAAAGAAAGAAGGTGATCAATCTCCTAACTAAACAGACTCAGAGATGCCTGTTACACCTCCGAAATGCAATATGTTGTTCCTGTAGCTTCAAGTTCTACTTAGACTCTTCTTTGGTCAAATACTTTCAGAACTCAAACTGAAATTGCATCTCTAAAGAACTTAAACAAGGCATTAACTGATACTGTGGACGCAGAATCCTCATCTACTACTTGCTTATTCATCTGACAAATAAGGCGTTGTGTAGGGTTCATGAGACTACGATCCCTGAGACCATAACGGCCAGGCTGTGTGCAAATTGCTTGAGCTAAAGGGCCTGGAATGTCACTGTTCAGAAACTCAGTGTCAAGAATGGCTGTCTCAGGAGCATCAGTGTCCGGGGAGTCAATGTCTTGTTGAGGGTCTTTGTCAGGAGAAGCAACGTCTGTGGGGATATTGTCAGGAAGGGACATGTCAGTAGAGTCAGTGTCCAAAGGGGTCACATCTGGATGGACAGTTACGGGAGGGGCAACTTCTGTGTCAGTGACTATATCTTCAGAGCACTGTGGTGGGCCTTCCGCACCATTAACAGCAGCATAGTCAACATCTTCAGGGACTCGCTGACTGTCCTGACTGGACGCGGTGACTGAGAGAGAGTCGGACTGAGCAGCATCAGACCTCCAGTCAAACGAGTCATCCTCCTCTTCAGAATGGACTTCCTCTTCTGAATGGACTTCCTCTTCACCTGTCCGCATCAGCCAGTTGACTGTACGTACATCACTGTCTTCCACCAGATCAGGCACGTCAGGGCATACATCACTTCCATGCGCAGCAGCGTCACATTCAGAGTGCCCAGAGACATTGTCCAGGTCTCTTTCACATGGCAGGAAGCTAACAGAGAGTAGTAGATTCCGGTGAACGACTCTCTCTCTGCCTGTTAGGCAATCCTTGACTCTGTAGACATTGAGTTCAGGTCTAACTGAGATTACTTCATAAGGGGTCGACTCCCATTTGTCCGCAACCTTGCGTTTTCCTGGCACACCTCTGTTGGCAATCAGCACTCTGTCTCCAACGACGAGGGGTGAGCCCTTGACCTTGCGGTTGTACAACTTGGCGTGGCGAGTCTGTTCCCTGAGACTGTTCCTCTGCACAATTTGAGCAGCTTCATGCAGATCCTTCTTCAGTTGGGAAACAAAATCTGAATGACTGACAACAGCGTCATTGGTGAGAGCATGTTGAAACATGACGTCGACAGGGAGACGAGGGATTCTTCCAAACATTAAGTAGAAGGGTGCAAACCCTGTTGTTTCATGCTCTGCGCAGTTGTAGCAGAAGGTAAGTTGCTGCAGCATTTGTGGCCACTTTGCTTTGGACTGAAGGGGAAGAGACCTGATCATATCTCCCAGGGTCCTGTTAAAACGCTCTGTGACACCATTTCCCATGGGGTGATACGGAGTCGTATGGGACTTCTGTACCCCAGCCATCTCTAGAAGCTCCTTAATCAGCTTGCTCTCAAAATTGGCTCCCTGGTCCGAATGGATGCGCCGAGGAAAGCCATAAATTAGAAAGAAGTCATTCCAGAGACGACGAGCGACTTGCCTGGCAGTCTGATTCTTGCATGGGAAGGCGTGTGCCATCTTGGAGAAGTGATCGGTCACAACTAGAACATCCACAGACTTGTTCCCTTGCTCAGCAGTCCAAAAGTCTATGCAGACCAACTCCATAGGCTCAGAGGTGACAGTGTTCTTGAGAGGCGCATGGCTGTGTGGCTCGGGTGTCTTCCCTACTATGCAGCACTGACAAGACTGTACATAGTTCACAACATCCCGTTCCATGCCACTCCAGAAGAATCGTTGCCTCACCAGAGACAAGGTTCGATGCTGGCCTTGGTGACCTGCTGAGTCATGGAGACCTTGGAGGACTTTCTGCTTTAAAGAGTCTGGTACTATGAACTGGAGGATCTTCTTGTTCATCTGGGGATCCTTTCTTATCTTGTACAGCATGCCATTCTGTATGATCAGTCTACTCCAATGCTTTAGAAGTTTGATCACACTATGTGACTCAACAGCTCGTTCATGCCTGGTAGGTCTCTTGTGTCTCTGTACAAAGTACATGGCCCTGCCTACTGTCTTGTCTTGCTCCTGTTGACCAACAAGCTGACTCTGAGGGAGTGCAGTGGACTGGTCTTCCTTCTGTAGAAGACTGAAGGCAGCGTCTGCCCCAATCATGTGACTCACACCTCCAGTGGACTGAGCACTAAAGATGGCAGCGACTTCCTCTGACGCAACTGAGCCTCTTGTGTTCGGTGAAATTGCCTCTTGCACTGGCCCGTCTGATGTCTCACCGCCTTCGTCCACAACAGCCTGACCGTTGTTGGACACTCTGAACACCTCTTGCCCAGTTCTGTCATTCACACCGTTGACTTGTTCCAACAGTGAGGCATAAGGTTCAGTGACAAGGCGATGACCCACACACGACTGGACAAATGGCTCACGACTCAATGCGTCGGCTACGATATTCTTTGGGCCGGGAATGTACTTCAAGTCGAAGTCATAAGCAGCGAGCTTTGACACCCACCGCTGTTCACACGCGTCAAGTCTGGGTTTGGTCAGAATATATGTCAAGGGGTTATTGTCAGTCCATGTGGTAAAGTGTCTGCCTTTCAACCAGTGGCTGAATTTGTCGCATACTGCCCATTTCAAGGCAAGAAATTCAAGTCGGTGCGCAGGGTAGTTTAGCTGGGAGCGAGAGAGCGTTCTACTCGCAAAGGCGACAGGTCTGGCTACCTTTCCACCAGGCGGAAGTTGCGATAGGACAGCTCCAATCCCATCAAAGGATGCGTCAACAGCCAGAATGAACGGGGCATTGAAATCTGGGTGGGCTAGAGTGACACTTGTCATGAGGTCGTGTTTCAGTGTCTCAAACGCGGTCTGGCATTTGTCGGACCAATCAGCAGGAGTCAGCTTCACAGGACCTCCTTTCTTCACAGGTTTGCAACCTTTCTTGCGCTTGCACTGAGCACTAGGTTCAGCTGTGAGCCTGAACAGCGGTTTAGCCTTCGCAGAACATGCCTCAATGAAACTTTGGTAGTACATCACCATGCCTAAAAACGATCTGATTTTACTAGGACAAGGTGTTTTACCATCAGATTCCATGATGTCTGCGACTTGTAGGTTGTTTATGGCTGTGACCTTCTCAGGGTCTGTCCGAACTCCATCTTCACTGATGACGTGCCCGAGAAATCTCACAGTCTTCCTGAGGAAGAAGCACTTCTTGGGTGCGAGCTTAAGGTTGTGCTCCTTGAGGCGGGCAAACACCATCTGCAGGCGTTTGAGTGCAACTTCTTCTGTAGGTGCAAATACCATCAGATCGTCGAGGTAACACAACAGGCTCGTGAAATTCTCGTCACCGAATATTGACATCATCATCCTCATGAAGGTAGCTGGACTGTTGCATAGGCCCTGAGGGAGACGGTTATATTCATGAAGTCCAAAGGGTGATGAGAATGCTGTATATTTCTTGTCATCAGGGTGCAAGGGGACATTATAGAAGCCTGATGTCAGGTCCATCGTGGAGAATAGAGCATTCCCACCGAGTGCGGCTAGAGCATCTGCTTGGTGCCGCAGTGGGTAGGCATCCTTCACAGTTCTTGCATTGAGCCATCTGAAGTCAGTGCATACTCTGAGGTCTCCATTCCGCTTCCATACGAGAACGAGTGCAGATGCATATTCACTGCTCGACTTTTGAATAATGCCTTTTTCCTCCATCTCATTCAGAGTCGTTCTCAGTTTCTCATACTGGCTTGGTGGTATGCGCCTGTATGGTAGACGGAACGGCTTGTCATCAACAAGGTGGATGCGATGCACAAACTCTTCGGCCTCTCCGCAGTCCATCTTGTGTCTGGAGAAGATTGACTCATATTCTTCAATAATGTGAACAAGCTTGTCTTTCCACTGCAGTGACACTTCGCATGACTTCAGATCAATGTCTTGCAGGCCCAGAGTCTCCAGTGCATGCACCATGTCCTCTTCTGACCTTGGATGCACATCTTCGCTCTGCACACACTGCATGTTGCACTTGACTTCCTCTGCTTTGGGTAGGTCCTCCACTGCGATACAGGGGGACACATCTGCGATCTTGGCGTTCCTTCTCAACACCACAGTTCTGTCTGTAGGGTTAATGACTTTAATGGGCACCCATCTATCTCCCCAAAGTGGAGTAATAACTCTTCCAACAAGGATTTGTTTGGGTCTGGCTTTAGACTGGGTCGGCTCAACGACCACGGTACTGCCTACTGACATCACAGCTGACTCAGGTAACTTGCCCCAGACAATGTGCTCACTCTGTGGTTCCAGTGTTACACAACTTTTGACTTTCACTGTTCCCACCTTATCTGGAATGCATTCACCTCTCCATCTCTCTGTGTTGGACAGTAGTGACAAGAATTGGCAGTGGTCATCAGTCTGACCATTGTCGGGCGAGGAAACAAGCCTCCAGTAGCCATCAGTGCTCTTCAGTTGAGTTAGGATATGCTTGATAGCATTGCTGCCAAGGATCATTGCTTCTGTCTGGCCAGGTACAACCATTACCGGAACGATCATCCTGCATCCGTAAACGGTAACATCAAGGTTATACATGTTTTTGGGGGAAACGCGGTGTCCACCGCAGCCTACAATGATATAACCATCAGCTGTGTCCTTTGTCATGTCAGGGCATTGCTGCAGCAGGGACTCAACAGCAGACTCACTTATTGTACAGGCCATTGACCCGCTGTCTAACAGTGCTTTGAAAGTGGGGCCATTCTTTACAAGTACAGGCGTGTAGAACAGGCTATCAGTCTCTGCTATTCTCTGGGATCCCTGAAAGATCAGTTTCTTGGATGAGACTACTGTACTGCCACTATAACTGCTGTGCAACTCATAGAGGGATTCAATATCAAGCATGTCGGGCTTCTCATAACTGGTTGGAGGTTCAATTAGCTGATCTGCACGGTCCTCCCCTGTGTACAGATCGGTCAGTTTTCCTGAGGTTGTGGAGTGGTCCTCCTCGCTGGACAGTCACGACGTGAATGGCCTGGAGCATAGCACTTGAAGCAAAGCCTCTTCTCCCGGCAATGAGAGAAAGCACTGTGACTGTCATCTTTGCAAATAATGCATGGCATGTCAGTGAACCCGTCAACTCTGTTCTCAAGACACCTAGGTGGAGCTCGCTTCCTTACTTGTGACTGGTTAGAGGTCCCACACAGCAGAACCTTTTCCAACATAGCCATCACCTCCGCTAGGGGGACATACTGAGGGCTCTGGGTCTGAGGTGCCTCGTGACCACTGCGGTCATGGGCTGGACTATGGCTCACCTCAGCTGTGTGTACTGCGATGTCCATCCTCTTCACAGTGTGTACTTGGGGAGTTGCTTTGCAGCTCATCGCAGCATGGTACTCGTTCAGCACCTCCAGTACTTCACACGCTGACCATTTGTCCATAGTTTTGGATCTGAAAGTGAGGGCTAGGTCTTTCCGAATAAACATGCGAGTCACCTCTGTTTCAGGGTTGTCCAGAGACTTGCCCTGCTCTCTCAGACAGTCAATGGCGAGGTCAGCTGCCCTGTTCAGTCTCAGCCAGTAGTCATAGGGGTCTTTCTGGTCTCTAGGCAAAGTCGAGTAAAAGTCAGCTAAGGGGACAGAAGAGTACCTAGTACAGCTAAAGTATTTTCTAAGTAGACCATAAATCAGGTCAGGCTGAGCATGCATGTCAATATTACTGTTCCTAATGCCAAACTTCGCTACATCCTTAGCTTTTCCCCTCAAATGCATAAGGATCTCCTCAGCCTGCTCTTCGACTCTCAGATTACTCCTCTTAATGAATGTTCTCATCAGATCTTCCCATTCATGCACCTTAATTGTATCCGACCCATCTCCTACAAATGATGGTGGTTCCTTAACCTTCCTATGTGTGACAACCTGAACCTGAGATACATCAGACACATGGCTAGGCTGACTCAGTGTGCTTGTTACATCCTGTGTGAAAGTTGAAGCAGGAGTTACTGTGTTATTTGGCTGCATACGTGACATGATGCTATCAGCTAACTGTTGACCTATCTCCTGAATGACAGTCCTCATCTGGTCAGCTACACACTCAGAGACGCTACCAATAGGATTTGGTGTAGACGTGACTTGAGGCAAATAAGAGCTAGTGCGTTGGTTAGCTGCATTATGTACGCTAGCATTGGAAACTGCCTCTAATGAGGGTAAACTAACACCTGGGGCAGGACTATCAACAGAAAAGGGGATGGGAGTAGGCATACCCCTGCCTCTGCCAACTTGAATGGGTGTGCCAAACCGTGGAAAAAGTGGATTACTCTGAAAAGACATGTTTCGAAAATGTCCGCCACAATACAGTACAGTCCACCCCACTTTGTGAAATCATCAATAAGAAAATGGCAAATAGAATCAAAGTGATTATACAAATCAGCAGTCTGTGTGACACGTTACTGCTATGCCACATAAAATGATCTGTGCCGCTGTGACACACTATAATGAGCTTCACTGCAATATATGCTACCCTTGCAAACTGTGAACACACAAATACTGTGAACTGATGGCTTCATGGAGGCAGGACGGTCACCGGTTCGACAAACTTGATAGGAGTCTCGGGTCACGGCACCAATGTAACTGCTGTGTACCCGTCCCGCCAAGAACCCACACACAGGCTGGATTGGATGATATGGTTCTTTACTGGTAGCTGCAATGAGTGATCAGAAGGCACATACACACAATATGTGGTTAGCACCTCTGCTGATTTCGATGTCATTAGCAGAGAACAGGAAGTCTGCCCAAGTACATAACATCTTCATATTTTTACAATTACATGAAACACAATTACAGATGTGACTTAATACAATGGCTTTTAACAGTATACTTTTTAACGTGTGTGATCGTATAGTGGTTTTAACTTGCTTTTATCTTTACTGGTATTACAATCAATTCAATACAAAATATTTTACTTGGTTTTTAACCAATATCATCCTTTTTTATATATTTATGAAATAGAACATAGAAAAATACAAAATACAATACAAGACATGACACAAATAATTAAATTGACTTTTAGCACCCTCTGGTGGTGACTAGCAAACAGACAGACCACGTTGTTCGCATGTTAAAATGGCGAACAATACAAATTTAAATATGAGCGTCTTGACACGTAAAACGCACATAGTGCAACAATTATTACCTGCAATGAGTGATCAGAACGCACATACACACAATATGTGGTTAGCACCTCTGCTGATTTCGATGTCTACAGGGGGAAAATAATATCGACTTCAGTGCAAAATAGTAATACATCTGACGTGAGCAACAACCAATTCAAAACGAAAATTCCACAACGTAGCATTTCAACTGCTATTAAATAACTGTGTATCTTACAATAAATCTCACGTAAACTTTAGTGTAATATATAATATTTTGCGGAGCAATATCAGAACGTGGCTTACCATTAGCAGAGAACAGGAAGTCTGCCAATAAGCTTCCGGTTTGCGGTCATATTTACTGACTTTCAGGTACCAGCAGATGGCGGAATAGGACCTCTCATTGCATAACAAACAATATACATATTTTAGCAGGAATTTCACTCAAATAATCAAAGTATTTCTTATACCCGTTACATATATATATATATATATATATTTATATTAGGGATGTCCGATAATGGCTTTTTGCCGATATCCGATATTCCGATATTGTCCAACTCTTTAATTACCGATACCGATATCAACCGATATATACAGTCGTGGAATTAACACATTATTATGCCTAATTTGCACAACCAGATATGGTAAAGATAAGGCACTTTTTTTGTTTTAATTAATTTAAAAAAATAAGATAAATGAATTAAAAACATTTTTTTGAACAAAAAAGAAAGTAAAACAATATAAAAACAGTTACATAGAAACTAGTAATGAATGAAAATGAGTAAAATGAAGTGTTAAAGGTTAGTACTATTAGTGGAGCAGCAGCACGCACAATCATGTGTGCTTACGGACTGTATCCCTGCAGACTGTATTGATATATATTGATATATAATGTAGGAACCTACCAGAGTATTGATAACAGAATGAAACAACCCTCTTGTGTGAATGGGGGAGAGAGGTTTTTTGGGTTGGTGCACTAATTGTAAGTGTATCTTGTGTTTTTTTATGTTGATTTAATAAAAAAACAAATAATTAAAAAAACGATACCGATAAAAAAAAAAAAAAACGATACCCATAATTTCTGATATTACATTTTAACGCATTTTTAGGCCGATAATATCGGCAGGCCGATATTATCAGACATCTCTAATATATATATATATATATATATATATATATATATATATATATATATATATATATATATATACTGTATAACATTTAATTTTTGTTGTTGTTGTTTTTTGTATTTTTTTTTGTCTTGCCACTCTCTTGTCCCAACAATTTGCACTTTTGTTTTCTTTTTTTTTTTCTTCTTCTTTTTTCTATCCCCTCCTCTTCCTGTCCGGCTGATTGGACTAAGTATATTAAACATATTTAGTCCAATCAGACTAAATATATCAAACATTTAATGAATTGTAAAGTATCCCACACTTCTCTTTTCTAAAGTCAATATGTACTGCAGATTAAGATCATCTACATCAACATGATGATTTGCCTCAGCGGCGGGACAAGACACATTTGAATTACAACAAGACAACTCAGGACATTGGGTTGGCCAGATCTGGTCTACGGACCGTAGTTTGGGGCCCGGTTGTAGGCAATATTTCTCTGTATGGCAATGTTTCTGTATAAGATGTTTCTTTATAAGAGCAACAACATGTTAAACCCATGTTGTCCTCTCATACCATGTTGTCCTCTCATTCCATGTTGTCCTCTCATTCCATGTTGTCCTCTCATTCCAGTTCACGTGAAAGCAGGAACCTGCGAGGTCATTGCTGCACACCGATGCTGCAACAAGAACAAGATCGAGGAGCGATCGCAGACCGTCAAATGCTCCTGCTTCCCAGGACAAGTGGCGGGGACCACGAGGGCGGCTCCTTCTTGTGTGGACGGTAAAGGCTTTTTCATTGTGATGATGCATGGTGCACACCTGTTGTGAGTGTGTGTGTAAGCCTGAAGACTCACATTGGTCCTGGACCTTGGTGCTGGCAGACTGAGTGATAACACTGCCAGTCAGTGTTGGTCCTGGACCTTGGTGCTGGCAGGGTTAGTGATAACACAGCCAGTCAGTGTTGGTCCTGGCTCTTAGTGCTAGCAGACTGAGTGATAACACAGCCAGTCGGTGTTAGTCCTGAACTTTGGTGCTGGCATGGTGAGTGGTAACACAGCCGGTTGGTGTTAGTCCTGGACCTTTGTGCTGGCATTGTGAGTGATAACACAGTCAGTCAGTGTTGTTCTTTGACCTTGGTGCTGACAAGGTGAGTGATAACACTGCTAGTCGGTGTTGTTCCTGGACCTTGGTGCTGGCATAGTGAGTGATAACACTGCCAGTTGGTGTTGGTTCTGGACTTTGGTGGTGGCAGACTGAATGATAACACAGCCAGTCGGTGTAAGTCCTGGACTTTGGTGTTGGCATTGGGAGTGATAACACAGCCAGTCGGTGTTGGTCCTTGACCTTGGTGCTGGCATGGTAAATGATAACACAGCCGGTCAGTGTTGATCCTGGACCTTGGTGCTGGCATGGTGAGTGATAACACAGCCAGTCGGTGTTGGTCCTGGACTTTGGTGCTGGCATGGTGAGTGATAACACAGCCAGTCGTTTTTTGGTCGTGGACCTTGGTGCTGGCAAACTGAGTGAAAACACAGCCAGTCAGTGTTGGTCCTGGACCTTGGTGCTGGTATCCTGAGTGATAACACAGCCAGTCAGTGTTGTTTTTTGACCTTGGTGCTGGCAGGATGAGTGATAACACAGCCGGTCAGTGTTGGTCCTGCACCTTGGTGCTGGCGTGGTGAGTGATAACACACCTAGTCGGTGTTGGTTCTGGACCTTGGTGCTGGCAGACTGAGTGATAACACAGCCGGTCAGTGTTGGTCCTGGACCTTGGTGCTGGCATGGTGAGTGATAACACAGCCAGTAGTTGTTGGTCCTGGACCTTGGTGCTGGTATGGTGAGTGATAACACAGCCAGTCGGTTTTGGTCCTGGACCTTGGTGCTGGCAGACTGAGTGATAACACAGCCAGTTAGTGTTGATCCTGGACCTTGGTGCTGGCATCCTGAGTGATAACACAGCCAGTCAGTGTTGTTTTTTTACCTTGGTGCTGGCAGGGTGAGTGATAACACAGCCAGTCGGTGTTGTTCCTGGACCTTGGTGGTGGCAGGATGAGTGACAATACAGCCGGTCAGTGTTGGTCTTGTACCTTGGTGCTGGCGTGGTGAATGATAACACAGCCAGTCGGTGTTGGTCCTGGACCTTGGTGCTGGCAGACTGAGTGATAACACAGCCGGTCAGTGTTGGTCCGGGGCAGCTTGTACATGACCCAAAACTGGTCTCGTCTCACGTGGTATAAGACTGTAATCCATTGCCTGGAGGACAATAGGTTAGGGGAACTGGACTAACAAAACGACTCCAAAAACTCCGGAAGCCAGTACTGGTGGAAGGTTGGGCTTTGGGCTAGCAACCCAAACCTGTAAAAAATATCTTATGCTACAGAAACATTGATGAAAAACTTTAAACCCCAACGTCTTGGAAAGTAAGCCTCTTCAGTGCCCCACACTAAAGAGCAAATGACGGTGTACATGGAAAACCGCAAGGAGACAGTGCGTCTGAAGCTTCTGAACCCTAGACGACTCACCAACATTGCTACATGGAATGTGAGAACTATGTACGCAGCTGGAAAGACGGCAGTAATCCCGGAGGAGATGAGGAGGTACAAACTATCTCTCCTTGGAATGTGTGAAACCAGATGGCTCCAGTCAGGGCAGGTCAAGTTGGCGAGCGGAGAATCCATACTGTACTCTGGACGCCCAGAAGACTTGGCATCACACACAGAGGGAGTTGCGTTCATGCTCTCCACAGAGGCACAGAGGGCCCTCATCAACTGGGAACCCATCAATTCGAGGATTATCACAGCCAAATTCCAAACTACGCACAAAAAAATAAACCTCCACGTAGTACAATGCTACGCTCCCACTAACGACGCAGACGATGAAATCAAGGATAATTTCTACAACCAACTATATCACATACTTGAGACCAAAAAAGGAAAAGACATCATGATTCTGATGGGAGACATGAACGCAAAGTTAGGAGGAAACAACAATGGTTATGAAATGTACATGGGAAGACAAGGACTCGTAACCATGAATGAAAACGGAGAAAGATTTGTAGCAGTTTGTGCAGACAACAGTTTGGTCATTGGTGGGACAATTTTCCAACACAAGGATGTGCATAAAGCAACGTGGGTGTCTGCTGACCATGTAACAGAAGACCAGATCGACCACATCTATATTAGCCAAAAATTTAGACGCTCTTTGCTGGATGTCAGAGTGAAAAGGGGAGCTGATGCTGGATCAGACCATCACCTACTTACAGCAAAAATCCAGCCGAAATTAAAACGCACAACACATAGAGAAGGAAGACTCAAATTCAACATACAGCAATTTCAAGATATAGGCACATCAGAACTGTACAAAGTCACACTACACAACCGGTTCCAAGCACTACGAGGTCTTCAAGAAACTCCTATATCAGTGGAGGATAGTCTGAAAACAATATGGAAAGAGACATGTCAAGAAGTGGTTGGGAGAAGAAAGATAAATAACAAACCGTGGCTTTGCATGGAAACATTCAAGAAAGTAGGTGTGAGAAGGGGGGGAAAAGGAGGTACTAAATAGCAACAAAACAAGAGCAACAAAGGCCAAAGCACAGAAAGAATATGAAGCAGCAAACAAAGAAGTGAAGAAAAGTGTCAGAAAGGACAAAAAGAAGTTAATTGAGGATTTGGCACAACAGGCAGAGGAGACAGCAGGAAAAAATAATCTCAAAGAACTTTACATAACTACAAAAAAACTCATAGGCAAGTTTCAACAGTCACAATCACACATTAAAAACACACAGGGTAGACTATTCACAACCAAGGAGGACCAACTAAAGAGATGGGCAGAAAACTTTAGAGAACTGCTCAATAGACAACCCCCCCAACTGACAGCTGAGATCCCACCAGCCACAGATCTGTTGGGAATAAAGTGCAACCCCGCCACCAAGACAGAAATCAAGAAGGCCATCAGGGCCTTGAGAGGAGGCAAGGCAGAGGGGCCGGATGAGATCCCAGCTGAAGCCCTAAAGGCAGACATCGAAACCTCCACCAGCATGCTTTACCAACTCATACAAACCATCTGGGAGGAAGAACATGTCCCATCAGACTGGAGAGATGGCATCATTGTCAAGATTCCCAAGAAAGGAGACATCGGGGAGTACAAGAACTATATAGGCAAAATGCTGCTTTAATCGCCAGGAAGGTGCTCAACCGCATCCTACTGGAGAGAATCCAAAAGGCAGTCGATGGAAAACTGAGGGAAAATCAGGCTGGTTTTAGGATCAATCGATTCTGTGCAGATCAAATAGCCACACTCAGGATTATCATTGAACAGTCAATTGAATGGAACTCCCCTGTCTATGTCATCTTCATTGATTTTGAAAAGGCTTTTGACAGTGTGGATCGGGAGATGCTGTGGAGAGTGATGGCTCACTATGGCATTCCCCCAAACTTGATTAACCTTATCAAGAACACCTACCTAGGGATGCAGTGTCGTGCCCTCCATGAAGGCTGTCTATCAGAGCCCTTCGAGGTCCTGACTGGGGTGCGGCAGGGATGCATGCTCTCGCCCATCCTGTTCATCCTCTGTATAGACTGGACCATGACACAAACAACAAGCAATAACCGAACCGGCGTACAGTGGAGCCTGACTGAGCAGTTGGAAGACCTGGGTTTTGCTGATGATTTAGCACTCCTAGCACACACACACCAACATATGCAGGATAAATCATGCAAACTGGAAAAAACAGCTGCTTCGCTTGGACTCAAAATCAACACATCAAAAACCAAGTTAATGCGTATTAACAACAAGAACAACTCCCCAATAAACATGGATCATAACCAGACAGACGAGGTTACCACCTTTACTTACCTAGGAAGCATTATTGCTGTGGACAGAGGAACGGAGGAGGATGTCAGTGCCAGAATTGGAAAAGCAAGGACCACATTCACTATCCTAAATAAAATCTGGAAAGCAAAAAACATATCACTCAAGACTAAACTGCAAATCTTCAACTCAAACATCAAATCCACCTTACTCTACAGTTCAGAAACCTGGAAGATCACCGCCAACATACTCAACAAAATACAGACATTCTTCAACCGCTGCCTCTGTGGCCTCCTAGGTATCTACTGGCCTAACACCATCTCCAATGCCAACCTGTGGGACCTCACTAGATAAGACAATAGAAACACAAATCAGGAGGAGGAAATGGAAATGGATTGGTCACACACTGCATAGACACAATAGCTCAATCACAAAACATGATCTAACAAGGAACCCGCAAGGCAAGAGAAAGAGAGGAAGGCCTAGAGCCACCTGGAGAAGAACCACAGAGCAGGAGATGAAGGCACAAGGGCTGTCATGGCAACAACTGGAGCGAAGGGCACAAGACCGAAGGGGATGGAGGAGTTTCATCAATGGCCTATGTTCCTCAGGGAATTTAAAGGCCTAAGTAAGTAAGTAAGTATGGTGAGTAGTAACACGGCCTGTGGGTGTTGGTTCTGGACCTTGGTGATGGCAGACTGAAAGATAACACAGCCAGTTGGTGTTGGTCCTGGACCTTGGTGCTGGCATGGTGAATGATAACACAGCCAGTCGGTTTTGGTCCTGGACTTTGGTGCTGGCATAGTGAGTGATAACACAGCCAGTCGGTATTGGTCCTGGACCTTGGTGCTGGCATGGTGAGTGATAACACAGCCAGTCGGTGTTGGTCCTGGACCTTGGTGCTGGCAGTGTGAGTGATAACACAGCCAGTCAGTGTTGGTTTGATTGATTGATTGAAACTTTTATTAGTAGACTGCACAGTGAAGCACATATTCCGTACAATTGACCACTAAATGGTAACACCCCAATAAGTTTTTCAACTTGTTTAAGTCGGGGTCCACTTAAATTGATTCATGATACAGATATATACTATTTTCATAATACAGTCATCACACAAGATAATCATCACAGTATATCAATTTAATTAATTACATTATTTACAATCCGGGGTGTTGGTTGAGTTTGGTTGGAATCAACACTTCAGTCATCAACAATTGCATCATCAGAGAAATGGACATTGGAACAGTGTAGGTGTGACTTGGTAGGATATGTACAGCAAGTAGTGGACACAGAGAGAGAGAGAGAGATCAGAAATTATAAGAAAAAGTGACTACATTTGATTGTTTACATTTGATTATTTACAATCCGAGGATGTATGACGAGGAAGGGAGGGTGTTAGTTTAGGGTTTAAGTTGCCTGGAGGTGTTCTTTTAGTGCGGTTTTGAAGGAGGATAGAGATGCCCTTTCTTTTACACCTGTTGGGAGTGCATTCCACATTGATGTGGCATAGAAAGAGAATGAGTTAAGACCTTTGTTAGATCGGAATCTGGGTTTAACGTGGTTAGTGGAGCTCCCCCTGGTGTTGTGGTTATGGCGGTCCTGGACCTTGGTGCTGGCATGGTGAGTGATAACACAGCCAGTTGGTCTTGGTCCTGGACCTTGGTGCAGGCATAGTGAATGATAACACAGCCAGTCGGTGTTGGTCCTGGACCTTGGTGCTGACAGACTGAGTGATAACACAGCCAGTCGGTGCAACAGAAGTCAATATTCAATGGGTGTGTGTCCCTGAAAGGCAGGGAAGGAGTTTGTAGCGTGTTCTCTTAACTGTCGTCTTAAGGGAGTCTTAGAATCCTTGCCAGGTCCTTCCAAACAAGGAAAACAATCCAGATTAGAAGTTTGAGCAAGTGAAAACAAACATTTCACTGTAATTGTCCATTTCAGATCCTCAAATTCATCATAGTTGGCAGAGCAGACAGCTTCTCCAAGATTTAGTGCAAAATTCACAAAAGTCTGAGTCCTGCCCATTCTTCTATCATTGGTGGCAGCTTTAGGTTACCAACAATGGCTGCCAGAAACGTACCAAAGTGTGAATACACCAGGTCAAGGCTTCCCCCAATCAGGAAATGTTGTCATGATTCCAAATAGGTAGAGGTGGTCTACATCCTCCAATCACAAGGCATGTGGCAGCTCATTTCTGCCAAGAGTCCACCACGTGTCCATCAACATTGTTCTATCAGGACAGGCAGGTTCCCCCAAACCCAAACTTCTTGCCGAGAAGATCTTGTCAATTTTGTTGACAGGTAAGTTGATCAATTCCATGGTTTTTAGATTTTAGAGAGCAACGCAAAAAAAGGCCCAAACAAAGAAAAAATAAGCAAAAGCAGGGAGATAAGAGAGAGGCAAGGACAAATGTCTGCCTTCGTTAAGAGCCAGAGAGAGAAAATCAACAATTAATCAAACTTTATTAATAAAGCGTTTTTCGTACATAAAAAAATGCAACATAAAGTGATTTATAGACTTAAAGACAATATCCTAATGACCCACATCCCCATCACACACACACACACACACACACACACACACACACACACACACACACACACACACACACACACACACACACATTGCACACACACACACACACACACACACACACACACACACACACACACACACACACACACACACACACAGACACACACATACGCACACATATGCACACACACACGTATGCACACACATACACAAACACACACACACACCCACACTTGCGTACGCACACACACACATTTAAGTGTGTGTGTGAGCTTAAGTTAAACAATTTCTCTTGTGGATCAATAAAGTTTGTCTAAGTCAAAGTCTAAGACTTGTTGTTCCAGTTCAGACTTGTCAAGATGTTGATGATGTTGTTTTTTGTGCAGCATCCCTGGTGGCCCAAAAGTGGTGGTGCCAGATGCATCCCTGCATGGACGCTGAGGAGTGCAAAGTGCTGCCAGACCTCAAAGGATGGAGCTGCAGTAGGGGCAACAAAGTCAAGACCACCAAGGTTGGTGTCATTTTGGATCCAATCACAAACATTCTAGCCTGCAAACAATGGAAAAATAAATGTTGAGCAATAAATGAGACCAGGAAGCTTCCTAAACAGAAGCATCAGGCTGCTTGAAGAGATGAAGGTCCGGGCTGCTGGTCTCCATCCGTTACTCTGTACCACCCCCTCGCCCAGCCACCTCCTCCATAATTCATGTCTACACTCTTTTATTTTAGTCGGGTTAATAATTCAGGCTCTCCCACACGTAGAAGAAGGCACCACCACCACAAAGCTGATCTGGATCTGAGGGGGTGATCAGACCAGGAAACTTCACACCTAAAGTCCTGCACGTGTGAACACAATGATCTGCACCCAAACATCTGCACTCGAACATCTGCACCCGAACATCTGCACCCAAACATCTGCACCCGAACTTCTGCACCCGGATTTCTGCACCTGAAAATCTGCACTCGAATATCTGAACCCAAACATCTGCACCCGAATACCTGCACCCAAACATCTGCACCCAAACATCTGCACCCAAACATCTGCACCCTAACATCTGCACCCGAACATCTGCACCCGAACATCTGTACCCAAACATCTGCACTCAAACATCTGCACACAAACATCTGCACCCGAACATCTGCACTCAAACACCTGTACCCAAACATCTGGACCCGAACTTCTGCACCCAAACTTCTGCACCTGAACATCTGCACCCGAACGTCTGCACCCGAACTTCTGCACCCGAACATCTGCACCCAAACTTCTGCACCCAAACACCTGCACCCAAACATCTGCACTCGAATATCTGAACCCAAACATCTGCACCCAAACATCTGCACCCAAACATCTGCACTCAAACATCTGCACCCAAATATCTGCACCCGAACATCTGCACCCGAACATCTGCATCTATAGTTGGACATACATACAGTAGATGTTTGTGTTCTATAGTAGGACGTACATACAGTAGATGTTAGGGTTCTATAGTTGGACGTTAATACAGTAGATGCTAGTGTTCTATAGTAGGACGTACATACAGTAGATGTCAGTGTTCTATAGTTGGACGTACATACAGTAGATGTCAGTGTTCTATAGTAGGACGTACATACAGTAGATGTCAGTGTTCTATAGTAGGACGTACATACAGTAGATGTCAGTGTTCTATAGTTGGACGTACATACAGTAGATGCTAGTGTTCTATAGTTGGACGTACATACAGTAGATGTCAGTGTTCTATAGTTGGACGTACATACAGTAGATGCTAGTGTTCTATAGTTGGACGTACACACAGTAGATGTTAGTGTTCTAAAGTAGGATGTACATACAGTAGATGTTAGTGTTCTATAGTAGGACGTACATACAGTAGATGTCAGTGTTCTATAGTTGGACGTACATACAGTAGATGCTAGTGTTCTATAGTTGGACGTACATACAGTAGATGTCAGTGTTCTATAGTTGGACGTACATACAGTAGATGTCAGTGTTCTATAGTAGGACGTACATATAGTAGATGTCAGTGTTCTATAGTTGGACGTACATACAGTAGATGTCAGTGTTCTATAGTTGGACGTACATACAGTAGATGTTAGTGTTCTATAGTATGACGTACATACAGTAGATGTCAGTGTTCTATAGTTGGACGTACATACAGTAGATGCTAGTGTTCTATAGTTGGACGTACATACAGTAGATGTCAGTGTTCTATAGTTGGACGTACATACAGTAGATGATAGTGTACTATAGTTGGACGTACATACAGTAGATGTTAGTGTTCTATAGTTGGATGTACATACAGTAGATGTCAGTGTTCTATAGTTGGACGTACATACAGTAGATGTCAGTGTTCTATAGTTGGACGTACATACAGTAGATGATAGTGTTCTATAGTTGGATGTACATACAGTAGATGTTAGTGTTCTATAGTTGGACGTACATACAGTAGATGTTAGTGTTCTATAGTAGGACGTACATACAGTAGATGCTAGTGTTCTATAGTTGGATGTACATACAGTAGATGTCAGTGTTCTATAGTAGGACGTACATACAGTAGATGTCAGTGTTCTATAGTTGGATGTACATACAGTAGATGATAGTGTTCTATAGTTGGACGTACATACAGTAGATGTTAGTGTTCTATAGTTGGATGTACATACAGTAGATGTACCTGCTGGTTGTGTGGCACAAGTACACCTTTTCTAGTTTTTCAATCAGTAAGAAGTGACTTCATGACAAGAAAATACCAGGATCACAGTCTGTTTAAAAATGGTAGGAATGAAAGTCCGTGGGTCTCAAAGAGTTCTTTGTGTGTATTGTTTTTCAGATGTTCTTGTGACAATGTTGTTATCAAAAGCACATGAGAATGTTATTAAAAATATAAAAACCACTCCCTGACAAGATTTCAAACTGAGAAATCATCTTAAGGAACACGTGTAACGGCCATTTTGGGTCCAAGGGTTGATGTGAATGTTCCTCCCACAAGTAATTCATGATAGTTGCCACTTTTCACAGTGAAATTCAAAGCAATCCACAAAGTCTGTGAAATTGCAGGAATCCAGCAGACAATGATGTGTGCTCAGTGGGACCACAGGACGCAGGGCATTGAAGGATGGTGGTTGTGGGTCACGGTGGAGTCCAGCACGATACACCTTTAAGAGGAGCTTGGTTACCCAAGATGCAGATAGAGACCAATAATCACGCAAGTTGGTGCCTTGTGTGTTTACATGATGGATTGAAAGTAGGTGTGTCATCGTTAATGCATGTGATTAATATGTTTTGTGTTCACGTTATCATAAACAAATGAAAATAATCACACCAATTGTTCTGACCATGCAGGAAGTCTATTGTCACACAAAGATTAGAAATGACAGGCGGCCAATTTCACTTCAAACACTCCCATGGAACTTTGGATAAAACTGAGGTCATGTGTTGGCATTGTAGCAACAAACTTTATCATCGATCCATTTTCTACCGCTTGTCCCTCTTGGGGTCAACAAGTTTAAAATAGCATCTTAAAGCAAAGCACATGCAGGGTTTCCACGGGGAATTCAAAAGCAATAAGTGAATTTTGTGAAAATTAAGGTCCTAAATGTTTACATTGACTTTCATGTCCAAAGGCATTAAAAATATTTTTTATAAACATTTTAGGACTGTGCTGAAAGTAGTAAGTCAATCAGTGGACCTGATGAATGACAACATTTATAGACATACACAAGTGTATGACTAGTAGTAAGTCAATCAGTGGACCTGATGAATGACAACATTCATGATGAATGACAACATTTATTGATATATACAAGTGCAGGACTACTAGTAAGTCAATCAGTGGACGTGATGAATGAAAATGAACACATTAACTTGACCATCATCAATGAATTGCTGTGTCTGTGTTTCTTTTCTTGGACTGCAGCTTACAAACTGCATCGAAGAGTTCTTGTAAGGTTTGAAACTTTGAAAAAAGCTGCCTCCGTGCGACAAATGAAACGTATCTGGGACCCAAACGTTGCCATTCTCTGGTGACTCTACGTAGGCTGAGGAAGCTGAGCTTGATTCATACACAACTCCTTTATTTTAGTCTCTTCAACACACATGAGCTAACTTGGCTAACATTAGCATGTCTGGTGATGCAATCTAGACAATTCTCACACAAATCTTAGTCTCTGAAATTTCCATGGTAAATAAAGTTCCTTCAGCTGTCAGACATAACTTAGTATCTACTGTACACATTTACTTAGTATCTACTGTACACATTCACGTAATATCTACTGTACACATTCACTTAATATCTACTGTACACATTCACGTAATATCTACTGTACACATTCACTTAATATCTACTGTACACATTCACGTAATATCTACTGTACACATTTACTTAATATCTACTGTACACATTCACTTAATATCTACTGTACACATTCACGTAATATCTACTGTACACATTTACTTAATATCTACTGTACACATTCACTTAATATCTACTGTACACATTCACGTAATATCTACTGTACACATTCACTTAATATCTACTGTACACATTCACGTAATATCTACTGTACACATTTACTTAATATCTACTGTACACATTCACTTAATATCTACTGTACACATTCACTTAATATCTACTGTACACATTCATGTAATATCTACTGTACACATTTACTTAATATCTACTGTACACATTCACTTAATATCTACTGTACACATTCACTTAATATCTACTGTACACATTCACTTAATATCTACTGTACACATTTACTTAGTATCTACTGTACACATTCACTTAATATCTACTGTACACATTCACGTAATATCTACTGTACACATTTACTTAATATCTACTGTACACATTCACTTAATATCTACTGTACACATTCACTTAATATCTACTGTACACATTTACTTAGTATCTACTGCATATATTCACTTAGTATCTACTGTACACATTCACTTAGTATCTACTGTACACATTCACCTAGTATCTACTGTACACATTCACTTAGTATCTACTGTACACATTCACCTAGTATCTACTGTACACATTCACTTAGTATCTACTGTACGCATTTGAAACAACTGACATGGTGGACAATATCATCTATTGAAGATGTTTTTGACTCCTCTTATTTTTAATTCATGTACAATATATTTTTATAATGTGCCTTTTTCTTTTTTAAAGGAAGAGTAAATGTTTATGGCTGTGTTTACTATCTGTACTTTGTTGGCTATATTCCCAAATATACTTTGAAAAGGTGCACACAATACTTACTATATGTGTCACTAAGTTTCAAGAAAATTAGTGACTTGCAGTTAAGTAAAAATTTAAAAATGTGCTTTGATTACATTTTGACAACAACATTGCATTTGTGTCTAAATGTTGGGGTCTTTTCTTCAGCTCATTTTAGATGTGCAAGTGAGTAGCAACCTGTGATTAGTCATGATTAATCACAGCTCAATAGTGTGATTAGTCATGTTTAATCACAGCTCAAGAGTGTGATTAGTCATGAATAATCACAGCTCAAGAGTGTGATTAGTCATGTTTAATCACAGCTCAAGAGTGTGATTAGTCATGAATAATCACAGCTCAAGAGTGTGATTAGTCATGTTTAATCACAGCTCAAGAGTGTGATTAGTCATGAATAATCACAGCTCAAGAGTGTGATTAGTCATGTTTAACCACAGCTCAAGAGTGTGATTAGTCATGAATAATCACAGCTCAAGAGTGTGATTAGTCATGTTTAATCACAGCTCAAGAGTGTGATTAGTCATGAATAATCACAGCTCAAGAGTGTGATTAGTCATGTTTAATCACACATCAAGAGTGTGATTAGTCATGAATAATCACAGCTCAAGAGTGTGATTAGTCATGTTTAATCACAGCTCAAGAGTGTGCTTAGTCATGAATAATCACAGCTCAAGAGTGTGATTAGTCATGTTTAATCACAGCTCAAGAGTGTGATTAGTCATGAATAATCACAGCTCAAGAGTGTGATTAGTCATGTTTAATCACAGCTCAAGAGTGTGATTTGTCATGAATAATCACAGCTCAAGAGTGTGATTAGTCATGAATAATCACAGCTCAAGAGTGTGATTAGTCATGTTTAATCACAGCTCAAGAGTGTGATTTGTCATGAATAATCACAGCTCAAGAGTGTTATTAGTCATGTTTAATCACAGCTCAAGAGTGTGATTAGTCATGAATAATCACAGCTCAAGAGTGTGATTACCGTATTTTCCGCACTATAAGGCGCACCTAAAAACCACAAATTTTCTCAAAAGCCTTATAACCCGGTGCGCTTTATATATGGATTAATATTAAGATTCATTTTCATAAAGTTTCGGTCTCGCAACTACGGTAAACAGCCGCCATCTTTTTTCCCCGTAGAAGAGGAAGTGCTTCTTCTTCTACACAAGCAACCGCCAAGGTAAGCACCCGCCCCCATAGAACAGGAAGCGCTTCTTCTTCTACTGTAAGCAACCACCCGCCCGCGTAGAAGAAGAAGAAGCGCGCGGATATTACCGTACGTTTCATTTCCTTTGTGTGTTTACATCTGTAAAGACCACAAAATGGCTCCTACTAAGCGACAGGGATCCGGTTCATGAAAAGACGCAATCTCTCCATCCGCACACGGACTATTTCACAGCAACTGCCTAAAGACTTTCAAGAAAAGCTGGCTACTTTCCGTGCATATTGTAAAAACAAGATAGCTGAAAAAAAGATCCGGCCAGAGAACATTATCAACATGGACGAGGTTCCACTGACTTTTGATATTCCTGTGAACCGCACTGTGGATACAACGGGAGCACGTACGGTGAATATTCGCACCACAGGGAATGAGAAGTCATCCTTCACTGTGGTTCTAGCTTGCCATGCTAATGGCCAGAAACTTCCACCCATGGTGATATTCAAAAGGAAGACCTTGCCAAAAGAGACCTTTCCAGCCGGCGTCATCATAAAAGCTAACTCGAAGGGATGGATGAAGAAAAGATGAGCGAGTGGTTAAGGTAAGTTTACGCGAAGAGGCCGGGTGGCTTTTTTCACGCAGCTCCGTCCATGTTGATATACGACTCTGTGCGCGCCCACATCACGCTGGTTTTTAATATATTATTAAAGTTTGACTGACCTATCTGACTGTTTTTTTGACATTCCTTTAGCGCAGTTAGATGCGACTTATAACACGGGGCGTCTTATAGGTGGACAAAGTTTTGAAATATGCCGTTCATTGAAGGCGCGGCTTATAACCCAGGGCGCCTTATGGTGCGGAAAATACGGTAGTCATGTTTAATCACAGCTCAAGAGTGTGATTAGTCATGAATAATCACAGCTCAAGAGTGTGATTAGTCATGTTTAATCACAGCTCAAGAGTGTGATTAGTCATTAATAATCACAGCTCAAGAGTGTGATTAGTCATGTTTAATCACAGCTCAAGAGTGTGATTAGTCATTAATAATCACAGCTCAAGAGTGTGATTAGTCATGAATAATCACAGCTCAAGAGTGTGATTAGACATGTTTAATCACAGCTCAAGAGTGTGATTAGACATGTTTAATCACAGCTCAAGAGTGTGATTAGTCATGAATAATCACAGCTCAAGAGTGTGATTAGTCATGTTTAATCACAGCTCAAGAGTGTGATTAGTCATTAATAATCACAGCTCAAGAGTGTGATTAGTCATGTTTAATCACAGCTCAAGAGTGTGATTAGTCATTAATAATCACAGCTCAAGAGTGTGATTAGTCATGAATAATCACAGCTCAAGAGTGTGATTAGACATGTTTAATCACAGCTCAAGAGTGTGATTAGACATGTTTAATCATAGCTCAAGAGTGTGATTAGTCATGAATAATCACAGCTCAAGAGTGTGATTAGTCATGAATAATCACAGCTCAAGAGTGTGATTAGTCATGTTTAATCACAGCTCAAGAGTGTGATTAGTCATGAATAATCACAGCTCAAGAGTGTGATTAGTCATTGTGACATGACTCTTTCCTCCGTGTTCCACTGACCACTAAAGATAGACATGACGGCGAACAGTTTTGTGACTTCGCTTTCTTATTTCAATAAACCTCAGTCTTTTGTCGTCGGGTCGCTTTTCAGTTCCGCCTCCCACTGCTCGCTCTTCCGTTTGCTTTTCAGCCTCACGTCGCCTGCTTCTGGCTCTCAGTCGCTCTCGCTTTGCATGCGCTGGTTTTCCGCCTCTTTCTCCCGTCCTCCTCTGCTGCTGCCCTTTAAACAGTGACAGGGATTACAGAATTGTGCCCAGCTGGGCCATCCACGCACCTGACGTCCATTTCGGAGACGATCCCGCCTCGCTGCTTGTCCGCCGGCCACGCCTCCTTGCTGCCATCTCGTAGTCGGCCGTGGCGTGCTCCGCCTCGCTGATGGTCAGCCGGCCACGCCTCCTCACAGTCATGATTAATCAGAGCTCAAGAGTGTGATTAATCTGATTTTAAAAATGAATTGTCACGACTTGGACTTTGGTGCAGCTTGCTGCGAGGCTTTCGCAGCTCGCTGAGAAGAATGTTTTCCCGCAGTGCAAATCCACTTGACTGGACATGGCTTGAAGGTAAACACCTTTTTAATCTTTCACTATAAAAAGAACAAAAAAAGGCGCGCACAAGGCGGAGACACAAACTTAACACTAAACTTAAGACTTAACACACTAAACTTAAGACAACATGTCTTACCTCACCATAGCCATTGTTGTGTTGGCAGTGAAGACAACATGTCTTACCTGCTCGAACTGCTCCCACAGTGGAGTGTTTTAAGTCTCGTCTTAAGACCCACTTTTATTCTCTGGCTTTTAACACTACGTGAGTTGTGTGGTCCTCTGTTGTCCTCTGTGTTTTTAAAATTTTGCTTTTGCTTTCTATTTACTGTTTTAATTGGTTTTACCCTTTGAAATTGTTTTTAATCACATTTATTTTATATTGTTTTTAATTGTGTTTAATATTGTTGTGCAGCACTTTGGAAACATTTTGTTGTTTAAATGTGCTATATAAATAAAGTGGATTGGATTGGATTGGATACCTCACCATAGCCATTGTTGTGTTGGCAGTGAAGACAACATGTCTTACCTCACCATAGCCATTGTTGTGTTGGCAGTGAAGACAACATGTCTTACCTCACCATAGCCATTGTTGTGTTGACAGTGAAGACAACATGTCTTATTACCATAGCCATTGTTGTGTTGGCAGTGAAAACAACATGTCTTACCTCACCATAGCCATTGTTGTGTTGGCAGTGAAGACAACATGTCTTATTACCACAGCCATTGTTGTGTAGCTGCATTAAAACCATCAAATATTCCAATCAGAAATAATGGATCAATTATTGTATTTCTGAAGAAGTTTGTAATGATGGTGGCTGTCTGGGGAAAAAAAGATTGTTTGGGGTCTAAACAAAGATGGGTCTGTGGTGGTGAAGGAGGAGCTGAGCCGGGGGATCTACAATCCTATCCTCACCTGTGATCTACAATCCTAACCTCACCTGTGATCTACAATCCTATCCTCAACTGTGATCTACAATCCTACCCTCACCTGTGATCTACAATCCTACCCTCACCCATGATCTACAATCCTATACTCACCTGTGATCTACAATCCTATCCTCACCTGTGATCTACAATCCTACCCTCACCTGTGAACTACAATCCTATCCTCACCTGTGATCTACAATTCTATCCTCACCTGTGATCTACAATCCTATCCTCACATGTGATCTACAATCCTACCCTCACCTGTGAACTACAATCCTATCATCACCTGTGATCTACAATCCTATCCTCACCTGTGATCTAAAATCCTATCCTCACCTGTGATCTAAAATCCTATCCTCACCTGTGATCTACAATCCTATCCTCACCTGTGATCTACAATCCTATCCTCACATGTGATCTACAATCCTACCCTCACCTGTGATCTACAATCCTATCATCACCTGTGATCTACAATCCTATCCTCACCTGTGATCTACAATTCTATCCTCACCTGTGATCTAAAATCCTATCCTCACCTGTGATCTACAATCCTATCTTCACCTGTGATCTACAATCCTACCCTCACCCGTGATCTACAATCCTATCCTCACCTGTGATCTACAATTCTATTCTCACCTGTGATCTACAATCCTATCCTCACCTGTGATCTAACATCCTATCCTCACCTTTGATCTACAATCCTATCCTCACCTGGTATCTACAATCCTATCCTCACCTGTGATCTACAATCCTACCCTCACCTGTGAACTACAATCCTATCATCACCTGTGATCTACAATCCTATCCTCACCTGTGATCTACAATTCTATCCTCACCTGTGATCTAAAATCCTATCCTCACCTGTGATCTACAATCCTATTTTCACCTGTGATCTACAATCCTACCCTCACCTGTGATCTAAAATCCTATCCTCACCTGTGATCTACAATCCTATCTTCACCTGTGATCTACAATCCTACCCTCACCCGTGATCTACAATCCTATCCTCACCTGTGAACTACAATGCTATCCTCATATGTGATCTACAATCCCACCCTCACCCATGATCTACAATCCTATCCTCACCTGTGATCTACAATCCTATCTTCACCTGTGAACTACAATCCTATCCTCACCTGTGGTCATGAGTTTTGGGTTCTGCGGAGGAGAAGATGAAATGAGGTGGAGGGTCTCTCCCTTAGAGAGGCTGAGAAACTCCGTCATTTGGGAGGAGCTCGGAGTCAAGCTGCTGCTCCGCCACATAGAGAACAGTCAGAAGAGGTGGGCCGGGTCGCTGGTCAGGTTGCCCCCCAGACTTATCCCTGGAGAGGTTTTATGGCATGTCTGACTGGTAGGAGGCCACGGGGAAGACCCGGGACACCGTGGAGAGACTAAGTCTCCCAGCTGGCCTGAGAACACCTCCAGATCACCCGGGAAGGGCTGGACCAAGGAGCTGGGGAGAGAGAATTCTGGACTTCTCTGCTCGGACTGTTGCCCCCATGACCTGACCTTCAATAAGCAGAAGAAGATGGATGGATGGATGGATGGATGGATGGATGGATGGATGGATAGATGGATGGATGGATGGATAGATGGATGGATACTTGCCATTAGTTTCAATGGCTCTCAATAGTTTTATATTTCTATTCTAAGTTATGTATTCTTATTTTGTCCAATATTTCATACATGGTTACACTTATGTGTGCTTTGTTGGTGCAGTTGTTCATGTGCAAACACATCTGTTAATGCTAGCTGGTTGTGCAACATGGCTATGTGCAAACACATCTGTTAATGCTAGCTGGTTGTGCAACATGACTATGTGCAAACACATCTGTTAATGCTAGCTGGTTGTGCAACAGGGTCATGTGCAATCATGTCATCACTTTAAGCCAAGTGTGTTCTTCCTTCAGCACACTTATCGTATGCAACACTTTAGCACTATAGCATGTGTCCATATAACAGTACTATGGTGACTTTATTCTTCATCTGAGTTAAGGTCAACCTACTATTTAAATGGCTCTCTATTTTGTTTTATTAGTATTTTTTACATCTGATTCTGTGAGTTTTATTGCACAGTTTATGTCTGATGTTGGTGTCTAACTGGACTTGTTATGGACTTGTTAGGTGGAGCATCAACCTTTTATGGACTTGTTAGGTGGAGCATCAACCTTTTATGGACTTGTTAGATGGAGCATCAACCTGTTATGGACTTGTTGGATGGAGCATCAACCTGTTATGGACTTGTTGGATGGAGCATCAACCTGTTATGGACTTGTTGGATGGAGCATCAACCTGTTATGGACTTGTTGGATGGAGCATCAACCTGTTATGGACTTGTTGGATGGAGCATCAACCTGTTATGGACTTGTTGGATGGAGCATCAACCTGTTATGGACTTGTTGGATGGAGCCTCAACCTGTTATGGACTTGTTGGATGGAGCATCAACCTGTTATGGACTTGTTGGATGGAGCATCAACCTGTTATGGACTTGTTGGATGGAGCATCAACCTGTTATGGACTTGTTGGATGGAGCATCAACCTGTAGGGATAACCTGCATCTGGCATGTTTACATTGGGTATATTGATTAATGTGCATTGTCCCATAGAACAATAATAAAACACTTAAAAAATGTGGTGTCAGGACTTTATTAAACAGTGGGACAGACCAAAGTTGAGTTGGAAAAAATGCGGGTGTTTATAAATGATGGAATGTTTGTGTGACAGTAGCGCTCCCTAGACCTGTGGTTGTGACTAAGAAATCTATCCCACACTAACAGTGGTATTCTCTCATGTATTGAAGGGATACTGTGGACCACATAAATAGTATGTTCTTGTCCTCCAGTGCCTTCAGATTAAAGAGTGCTGGCAAAAACCAAATGACAACAAAACAAAGTCAACACAATCAGTATACTCAGCCCCCATTTGAAGGAGGTGGTATTTACTTTCACTTTGATTGAAAGGCTTTATTGTGTAATTGATGGACTGTTTATGACAACTAACACTTCTCTCCTTTCACTTTGTTTCCAGGTCACACGGTAGTTTCCAGCAGAGCAGAAGTGGATTTCACCGTAGGACACTTTTTCTTTTGTCTTAAGGATTGTTGGAAACTTCAGACCAATAGGGACTTTGGTCTAAAGAACAGTGAAGAAGTGTCATGGAAGACTGCCTGTCCCAGAAGATGACTGACATCCACGTCTTTGTATTATAGTTTGACTCCCACACACCAGAGGACTCGGCCTTGAAGATATTTATTAGCTCAGAACAAAAAAAGAGACACGTGATGTGAAACCTTTGTCTTTTCCCCAAAGATATATTTGTGTTGTCGCTCAAGTGACATCAGCATTTTCATTGCTATGAAGAAGATGTTCTATTCTGCTTCATCCTAGTTTGAAATCATCCACTTGTTAGGCTGCTAAGTGGTCCTTGCAAAGAGCAGGTGTCCATGAAAGGTGGGTTACAACAAAACATCAACCAGCTTGAAATAGTATTTGTTGTTTTCAGAGACCACCATTGATGACAGTAGCATCTGAATAAATCTAAACAAATAGAGATATTGTCTCTTTGAATGCACATTTCAGCTCCACATAATTCTCCATTGAATAACTGTGCCATCACCTTTTGCTTGTTGATACAGAAGGTATGTTAAAACCCTCACATCTGAATCCAAACAATACCCTGAGATGCATTACTGATATACAACTGTGCCAATGTTCAATACTTTGTTTCTGTGTTCAAATGTGTTAGTAAATACAAAATTAATCATTAGGAATAGCTCTTTATTAAAGGTTTAACAATGAGCTGTGCTGTCCACTTGTTTACTTACACATTTGCAACTACTGTACTGTCTGACATAGTACAGTCTGACATAGTACAGTGTGACATAGTACAGTCTGACAGAGTACAGTCTGACATAGTACAGTCTGACATAGTACAGTGTGACATAGTACAGTGTGACCTAGTGCAGTCTGACATAGTATAGTGTGACATAGTACAGTGTGACATAGTACAGTCTGACATAGTACAGTGTGACATAGTACAGTCTGCATGCTGTTGCAATTTGCAATTCGCAGGGATTAGATGGCATTAGTGTATAGACTACAGTGTGTTGCCTTAGCCGGAAAGTAATATTTGCCATTAAGGTGAATAGGTGCCTCCCACCTCCAAAGACATGCACCTATGTCTCTTGTCCGCTTGTCCCCAAAAGGGAGAAGCGGTAGAAATTGAAAGGACGGATGGAATTTCTATTCATTCATTCATGTTCTCCACTTATCTGGTTGAAGATGACATGGGCTGGAGCCTACACCAGCTGACTTTGGGATGTGAACTAGCAGACTCTTGAATGGGGTTGCTATAAAACTACAGTCATCAAGGCCGAGGGCTCCACTTTGAACAGGAGCATATGTGGTTGTCATGTTGATGACTACACACATCACCTTCACATATGTGGTTGTCACGGTGATGCCTACACACATCACCTTCACATATGTGGTTGTCATGGTGATGAGTGGACACATCACCTTCACATATGTGGTTGTCATGGTGATGACTACACACATCACCTTCACATATGTGGTTGTCATGTTGATGACTACACACATCACCTTCACATATGTGGTTGTCATGGTGATGAGTGGACACATCATCTTCACATATGTGGTTGTCATGGTGATGACTGGACACATCACCTTCACATATGTTGTTGTCATGGTAATGACTGGACCCATCACCTTCACATATGTGGTTGTCATGGTGATGACTGGACACATCACCTTTACATATGTGGTTGTCATGGTAATGACTGGACACATCACCTTCACATACAGTATGTGGTTGTCATGGTG
The DNA here is from genome assembly GCF_033978685.3 of Nerophis lumbriciformis. Taxonomy (NCBI): domain Eukaryota; kingdom Metazoa; phylum Chordata; class Actinopteri; order Syngnathiformes; family Syngnathidae; genus Nerophis; species Nerophis lumbriciformis. Next base: position 30,611,775 of record NC_084550.2, read on the forward strand.
ATGAGTGGACACATCACCTCTACATATGTGGTTGTCATGGTGATGAGTGGACACATCACCTCTACATATGTGGTTGTCATGGTGATGAGTGGACACATCACCTCTACATATGTGGTTGTCATGGTGATGAGTGGACACATCACCTCTACATATGTGGTTGTCATGGTGATGAGTGGACACATCACCTCTACATATGTGGTTGTCATGGTGATGAGTGGACACATCACCTCTACATATGTGGTTGTCATGGTGATGAGTGGACACATCACCTCTACATATGTGGTTGTCATGGTGATGAGTGGACACATCACCTTCACAAGTTGAAGAGAAGACTTTTAAGGGAAATATGACTTTTTGTCTCTGCATTGACTGCACACATCTTTCTATCTGACATCATCAATGAAGTTTTGAAAGTTCTCTCTCACAAATCTCACCTGATGGGGAGTGTGTGTGTGTGTGTGTGTGTGTGTGTGTGTGTGTGTGTGTGTGTGTGTGTGTGTGTGTGTGTGTGTGTGTGTGTGTGTGTGTGTGTGGTGACTAATTCCTGCATGCAATCCACCCGAGGCCAGCGAGGATTTAATCAAGATGAAATTCAAACAAGAGGAAAAATCCTTCATGCAATTGTCAGGTGCATTCATAAAACAATAGAGAAACATTGTTAAATCATTTCAGATCATTTGCATAATTCATTAAGATTAATCAGAGTGGGAATGTAATCCTCTGGAAGCAAGCTTGTTCTCACCTTGATACCAATCTACCCTTGGATTCACCTGTGTGCACCCATTATACTCTTACCTTTGTGCACCCAAAATACCCTTACCTGTGTGCACCCAACTCACCTGTGTGCACCCAACTCACCTGTGTACACCCAACTCACCTGTGTGCACCCTAAAGACCTTCACCTGTGTGCACCCAAATCACCTGTGTGCACCCATTAGAGCCTCACCTGTGTGCACCCAAAATACCCTCACCTGTGTGCACCCAACAGACCCTCACCTGTAAGCACCCAACTCACCAGTGTGCAGTGCACCCAACTAACCGTCACCTGTGTGCACCCAACAGGACCTCACCTGTGCGCACCCACCTCACCTGTGTGCACCCATTAGACCCTCACCTGTGTGCACCCAACTCACCTGTGTACACCCATTAGACCCTCACCTGCGTGCACCCAAAATACCCTTACCTGTGTGCACCCAACAGACCCTCACCTGTAAGCACCCAACTCACCAGTGTGCAGGGCACCCAATTGACCTTCACCTGTGTGCCCCCAACAGACCCTCACCTGTGTGCACGCAACATACCCTCTCCTGTGTGCACCCATTATAACCTCACCTGTGTGCACCCATTATAACCTCACCTGTGTGCACGCAACATACCCTCTCCTGTGTGCACCCATTAGAACCTCCATGCATGCATCTTGTTCTAAGCTAACCATCTAATCATCTTCTCACATGGAAACCTTCTGGTTGTGTTGCTGCGTCATAGAAGACCAACAATGGAAGTGTGACTTCAGATAATTGATGCTCAGGAGGTCACTACACACACCTTGCCTAATGACCTCATCCACACCCAGAAGAGGTCACCACACACCTTGCCTAATGACCTCATCCACACCCAGAAGAGGTCACTACACACCTGTGCCTAAAGACCTCATCCACACCCAGAAGAGGTCACTACACACCTTGCCTAATGACCTCATCCACACCCAGAAGAGGTCACTACACACCTTTGCCTAATGACCTCATCCACACCCAGAAGAGGTCACTACACACCTTGCCTAATGACCTCATCCACACCCAGAAGAGGTCACTACACACCTTTGCCTAATGACCTCATCCACACCCAGAAGAGGTCACTACACACCTTGTCTAATGACCTCATCCACACCCAGAAGAGGTCACTACACACCTTTGCCTAATGACCTCATCCACACCCAGAAGAGGTCACTACACACCTTGCCTAATGACCTCATCCACACCCAGAAGAGGTCACTACACACCTTTGCCTAAAGACCTCATCCACACCCAGAGGAGGTCACCACACACCTTGCCTAATGACCTCATCCACACCCAAAAGAGATCACTACACACCTTACCTAATGACCTCATCCACACCCAGAAGAGGTCACAACACACCTTGCCTAATGACCTCATCCGCACCCAGAAGAGGTCACTACACACCTTGTCTAATGACCTCATCCACACCCAGAAGAGGTCACCACACACCTTGCCTAATGACCTCATCCGCACCCAGAAGAGGTCACTACACACCTTGCCTAATGACCTCATCCACACCCAGAAGAGGTCACCACACATCTTGCCTAATGACCTCATCCACACCCAGAAGAGATCACTACACACCTTGCCTAATGACCTCATCCACACCCAGAAGAGGTCCCCACACACCTTACCCAATGACCTCATCCACACCCAGAAGAGGTCCCCACACACCTTACCTAATGACCTCATTGGTATCCGGCCCGCGGGCCTGAATTTGGGGACCACTGGTTTACTATATTTTTACTATGTTTTAGTACAGTATACCACATTTATTTCAGCCAAAAACTACTTGTTTAGCATATTTTAGTACTTTTTAGTAGAGTTTACCACATGTATTTCCAAATGTTTCAAAGTACAAATACTACACGCAGTCAAGTTGCTAATTACATTCTTGTAGCAGAGTGTCGGTCATTAGTTAGCTTGGACACACTGACGCCTCTCAAGCTGTTGATTAAAATCCTCACACTCCTCCCGGCTGAAATAAAGTCCCCAGCAGACTGATGGTGATAGAAAAATAGAACAAAGATGGAAATAGTGCCTGCAGTAGTTTTGTTGTTTCTTACTTGAAAGTGGACGACATTGTTGTGCATTTCTTCGTTTGTGGTTTTACAGCCAGGTGCCCCTCTTTCTTGTCTTTTTTTGCATAGGGTTAGGATTAAAAAGTCTATATAAGGAAGTGTAGGGTGAGGATTAAACAATCTATAAAAGGAAGTGTAGGGTTAGGATTAAAAAGGCTAGATTTGAAGTGTAGGGTTAGGATTAAAAAATCTATATATGGAAGTGTAGGGTTAGGTTTAAAAAGTCTATATAAGAAAGTGTAGGGTTAGGGTTAAAATGTCTATATAAGGAAGTGTAGAGTTAATACTATATAAAGTATGACTCTGGCTGTGTGAAAGGAGAAGCTCCAAGACGAGGCAAGGAGCATTTCAGGATGTCTGACTTGTCCAAGTCCGCAATGAAGCTCCACAAACACCATCTGCTGCCTTGAGGAGCTCACCTTGACAGGATGAAAAGTGTCGGGTTAATTCCATTTGCTGCTGTCATAATGAGAGCTGACAGACTAATGAAGAAGAGCTTCATCTCCAAACAAGCAAGATGAGCTGGCAAGAAAATTCCTCTCTCCTTTAATATCCCACTTCTTAGCCTCTTCTCATTCATTTTGGCTCAAAGTTGGATTGATTTCTCCCAGCGTGGAGTGCTACAAACATGAGCACTTTATTTTGAATGGGGAGTCTGGAAGCTGAGGCCTGATGGGATCATCCTGCTCCAAACACCCAGCGTTCATGCTTGCAATTTCTCCTATCCAAAGTAATCCTGGGGTACCTCCACGTGGTGTTCTTCACGCTCGGCCGGTTTGAGCGGCTATTTAGCGCGTGAATGATGATGCCAGCTGCCATGTCACTCACACTTCCTATCTAGGCTTCCTTCTGCGTCACCGCTCGGTCTGGACTTTGCAATACTTCTTCTACGAAGTGACTGTTGGCCAAATAATAGCTGTCACTTGTGTTTCCTGCATGATCACCAAGCCCTGAGGTCATGGTGACCTTGAAAATACATCAAGCCCTGAGGTCATGGCGGTGACCTTGAAAAGACCCCAAGCCCAAAGGTCATGGCGGGGTCCTTGAAGAGACAACAAGCTCTGACGTCATGGCGTCCTTGAAATACACCAAGCCCAGAGGTCATGGCGTCCTAAAAAAGACAACAAGCACTGAGGTAATGGCGTCCTTGAAAAGACACCATGCCCTAAAATCATGGTGTCCTTGAAAAGACACCATGCCCTGAGGTAATGGCGACCTTAAAAAGACACCAAGCCCTGAGGTCATGGTGTCCTTGAAAATACACCAAGCCCTGAGGTCCTGGCAATCTTGAAAAGACACCAAGCCCTGATGTCATGGCATGCTTGAAAAGACACCAAGCCCTGAGGTCAAGGTGTCCTTAAAAATACACCAAGCCCTGAGGTCCTGGCAATCTTGAAAAGACACCAAGCCCTGATGTCATGGCGTCCTTAAAAATACACCAAGCCCTGAGGTCATGGTGTCATTGAAAAGACACCAAGCCCTGACGTCAAGGTGTCCTTGAAAAGACACCAAGCCCTGAGGTCATGGTGTCCTTGAAAAGACACCAAACCTTGAGGTCCTGGCAATCTTGAAAAGACACCAAGCCCTGAGGTCAAGGTGTCCTTAAAAATACACCAAGCCCTGAGGTCATGGTGTCATTGAAAAGACACCAAGCCCTGAGGTCATGTTGTCCTTGAAAAGACACCAAGCCCTGAGGTCATGTTGTCCTTGAAAAGACACCAAGCCCCTAGGTCATGGCGACCTTAAAAGACACCAAGCCCTGAGGTCATGGCGACCTTAAAAAGACACCAAGACTTGAGGTCATGGCGACCTTGAAAAGACACCAAGCCCTGAGGTCAAGGGGTCCTTAAAAATACACCAAGCCCTGAGGTCATGGTGTCATTGAAAAGACACCAATCACTGAGGTCATGGCGTCCTTGAAAAGACACCAAGGAAAAAAACTAAGATGGCCGCCATGAGCAACGTGAGCTGAGACCGTCTCTACACAAAGCCCAGTATTTCATGTTATAAATGGCATAAACGCGCCAGTGACACAAGATTTGAAGTCGTTTTCCTTACATATATATCCACCTCTCTGCAATTGGTGAGATATATACTCCTCACGAGGGGGATTTGGCTGAAGACATTTGCCTCGAACGCCGAGTGACTCATTGTTCACCTGCAACCATGCCAGAACCATGCCGCAACCATGCCACAACCATGCCACAACCATGTCACAACCATGCCACAACCATGTCACAATCATGCCACAACCATGCCACAACCATGTCACAACCATGTCGCAACCATGTCGCAACCATGCCGCAACCATGCCGCAACCATGCCACAACCATGTCACAACCATGCCACAACCATGTCACAACCATGTCACAATCATGCCACAACCATGCCACAACCATGTCACAACCATGTCACAACCATGCCACAACCATGCCACAACCATGTCACAAGCATGTCACAACCATGCCACAACCATGCCACAACCATGTCACAACCATGTCACAACCACGCCACAACAATGCTACAACCATGCCACAACCATGCCACAATCATGCCACAACCATGCCCCAACCATGCCACAACCATGCCACAACCATGTCACAACCATGCCACAACCATGCCACAACCACGCCACAACCATGCCACAACCATGTCACAACCATGCCACAACCATGCCACAACCATGTCACAACCATGCCCCAACCATGCCCCAACCATGCCACAACCATGCCACAACCATGTCACAACCATGCCCCAACCATGCCACAACTATGCCACAACCATGTCACAACCATGCCACAACCATGTCACAACCATGTTGCAACCATGTCACAACCATGTCACAACCATGCCACAACCATGCCACAACCATGTCACAACCATGCCACAACCATGCCACAACCATGTCACAACCATGTCACAACCATGCGACAACCATGCCGCAACCATGCCGCAACCATGCCACAACCATGCCACAACCATGTCACAACCATGCCACAACCATGTCACAACCATGTCACAATCATGCCACAACGATGCCACAACCATGTCACAACCATGTCACAACCATGCCACAACCATGTCACAACCATGCCACAACCATGCCGCAACCATGCCACAACCATGCCACAACCATGTCACAACCATGCCACAACCATGTCACAACCATGTCACAATCATGCCACAACCATGCTGCAACCATGCCACAACCATGCCACAACCATGTCACAACCATGCCACAACCATGTCACAACCATGTCACAATCATGCCACAACCATGCCACAACCATGTCACAACCATGCCGCAACCATGCCACAACCATGCCACAACCATGTCACAACCATGCCACAACCATGTCACAACCATGTCACAATCATGCCACAACCATGCCACAACCATGTCACAACCATGCCACAACCATGTCACAATCATGCCACAACCATGCCACAACCATGCCACAACCATGTCACAACCATGTCACAACCATGTCAAAACCATGCCACAACCATGTCACAACCATGCCACAACCATGCCACAACCATGTCACAACCATGTCACAACCACGCCACAACAATGCCACAACCATGCCACAACCATGCCACAACCATGTCACAACCATGCCACAACCATGCCACAACCATGCCACAACCATTTCACAACCATGTCACAACCATGCCACAACGCGGAAAGAAAGGAGTCTAAAAGCGGCCGTGATCAATTGTCTTCCAGTGATTTGCACGAAAATGCAACGTTTACTCCGGACGATCGGAAAATGTTACAAACCATGGTTGAAAAACTTGGAAAACTGGACATTTTGGATGAACTTAAAACGTGGAGCACAATCACGCTGAAATGGTGGAGATAAAAAAGGAACAGACAATACTAAAAGTTGAGTTAACAAGTCTGAAAGTGGAAACTACTAGAATGACAACAGAGAAGGAGAAATTAAGGGCAGACTTGTTGGAACTCCGCTGCAGGAACATGCGAGACAAGCTGCTGATCATGAAGATGGAGGAGAAACTTACAGCATCATGGAGAACCTCGTCAGAGTCTTTCTGCAGGAGCAACTCGGCATCCCGGAGGAAGAAGTCAAGAGGATCCAGATGGAGCGAGCACACAGGATTAGGAGACACAAGGATGATGCTAAACCCAGACCTATGCTTGTAAAATTAACTAACACCAAATGCAAAGACGAAATGCTTGCTCTCTCCAGAAGACTGAAAGGTACTAAATTCTTCATGACCAGCCGATACCCAATCCAGGTGGTGGAGAAACCACGTAAGTTGATTCCAATTATGAAGTCCTTTAGGCAGAAAAGACAAGAAGCTGGTCTTGTTGTGGATAAACTGTACGTTAACGTTGAGCTGTACACAAGCATGTGAGGAACAATAACAATGTCACGTCATCGCAACATCGCCATGGTGACGACTTGATGGATAATGAATTGACTTTTTGTTTTTGGTGCTTTATAGTTTATTCTGGGACTGGACAATGTAGTTAGATGTTGGGAAACGGTCAGCGAATAATATATTTTAGGGGGTATGTGTTTAATATATTTTAGGGGGTATGTGTTTGTTTGTCTGGTGTGTTGTGGTGTGAATGGTGTGTCTGTGGCTTTATTAGAGGGGATCTTGGTTTCCTTGGAAATAGCAGGTGATGCTGCAGTTTTTAGTTACAAGATTTTCATGTTTATGAAACTTATGGTATTAAGAGAATCAATAAAATATATTATGAATTTACTCAGGTCATATGGTTTATAGGAATGATAATGAAGTTGGAATAATTAGTTATAATTGCAATGGTCTTGCAGACAACAGGAAAAGAAAACATAAATTTATGTGGCTGAATGAAAAAGAACAAGATATTTTTTGTCTTCAAGAAACTCATTCAACAAATTTAGATGAAGAAAAATGGAGAAAAGAATGGGATGGTCCGATGTTCTTTTCACATGGTCACAGAAATTCAAAAGGTGTTATGATTTTGATAAAAAAAAAAAAACTTTTCATTTTCAATTTAGCTCTATGGAAAAAGACCCACAAGGACGCAGGTTAATATTAAATATGATTATTCAGGGTCAAAAGATGTGTGTGTTGAATGTGTATGGGCCAAATGTTGATGAACCTGCCTTTTTTGAAGAAATAAGTAACATGTTGCAAGAACAACAAGGGGACATTATTGCTGTGGGGGACTTTAATGTTGCTTTGGATAAAGCTCTGGACCGAAAAGGGAATTTTTCAATGGATTATCATCCTCAATCTTTACAAAAGATTCAAAATGTTATGGATGCATTTGATTTCATTGATATCTGGAGATTCAAAAACCCTAGGTTAGTACGGTATACATGGAGAAGACAAAACCAGGCAAGTCGTATTGACTATTTTTTTATATAAATTTTCATTGCTAAACAAAGTGACTGCAATATCAATCCATGATGAATTGCGTTGTGATCATAATTGTATAGGAATAAATATTGCAATTGAAGATAATACACATGGGCCCAGATATTGGAAGTTTAATCAAATGCTTTTACAGGATGAGGAATTTATTGAAAGAACAAAGCAATTTATTACTGACTTATTTAAAAATAATGTAGGATCATCAAATCCCCAAATAGTCTGGGAAGCCTTCAAATGTTGTTTTAGGGGATATGCCATTGTGTACTCTTCATGGGGAAAAAAAAACAACTGAAAATGGCAGAACAGGAATTAAAGAAAGAAATTGAGGATTTACAAAAAAACATTGATAGTAATGATAATCTAACTAGTGAGCAACTGAATTCCTTTACAGCCAAACAAGAGGAGTTAGCAGATTTAGTTGAAAAACAATTATTGAAAAGTTATGACTGCAACAGAGCAATCTGGATGAAAAAGGTGAGAAGTGTTCAAAATTCTTTTTAAATATCCAAACAAAAAATCGTTCTAAAAAGAACATTTCCAAGCTTATTAAAAAAATTGGAAAGGTATTGGATACACACACCACATTGTTGAAAGAAATGGAAAATTACTTTAATCCGGTAATCCCTCCTGAAACTACAATTTTTTTTCCAGAAAATTATGAAAGAAAATTTAATTCGGAAGAAAGCCATTCATGTGAAGGCCTCATTAGAGAGGAAGACGCTGTTAAATTCTTTCATCCAGGGAAAACCCCAGGATTAGATGGAATACCTATTGAGGTTTATCAAGTATTTTATGAAGAAACCATTGCTTTCTAGTTGTAATTACTCATATACAACAGGTTTTTTGTCTAACACTCAAACAGAAGGTCTTATTTCTTTATTATTGAAACAGGAAATAAATAGTCAGTATAAAGATTGAGTTTATCTAAAAAATTGTAGGCCAATAACATTTCAGTGTTACGATGCTAAGATACTGGCAAAATGTTTGGCTACACGACTGTTTGGCTGTTTTGTCAAATATTATTCACCAAGATCAATCAGGTTTCCTACAAGGAAGAAACATAGGAAACAATATTAGACAGTTATTAGAAATTATAGAAAATTATAATATGGAAAATAAAAGAGGATTAATTTTTGTAGCCGACCTGGAGAAGGCATTTGACGAAATTAGCGTAGATTTTATTTGTAAAAGGTTAGTTTTTTTCCATTTTGGCAACTCCTTATTACACTGAATCAAGACGTTATATAATAAGACTAACTGTAGAATTATTAATAATGGATACATCTCTGGGACAATACCGCCATTAAGAGGTCTAAAACAAGGGTGCCCTTTGTCTCCATACTTATTTATTATTGCTATGGAAATATTGGCCATTAAAGTTGGATTGAATAAAAATATTGAAGGGCTCAGTATTAATAATATTGAAAGTAAAATAACAATGTATGCAGACGATACAAGCTTCTTTATCAGCCCCAATCCTCATTGTTTGCGGAACCTTCTTAATCGTTTGGACATATTTTCACAGCAATCTGGCCTAAAGCTTAATTATGATAAATGTAAAATGTTAAGGATCGGAAATCTAAAGGGAATGTCCTTTCGAATGGAATGCGAAGTGCCTGTTTTGTGGACACATGGACCAGTTAAAGGGGAACATTATCACAATTTCAGAATGGTTAAAACCATTAAAAATCAGTTCCCAGTGGCTTATTATATTTTTCGAAGTGTTTTTCAAAATTTTACCCATCACGCAATATCCCTAAAAAAAGCTTCAAAGTGCCTGATTTTAACCATCGTTATATACACCCGTCCATTTTCCTGTGACGTCACACAGTGATGCCAACACAAACAAACATGGCGGAAAGAACAGCAAGCTATAGCGACATTAGCTCGGATTCAGACTCGGATTTCAGCGGCTTAAGCGATTCAAAAGATTACGCATGTATTGAAACGGATGGTTGTAGTGTGGAGGCAGGTAGCGAAAACCAAATTGAAGAAGAAACTGAAGCTATTGAGCCAGATCGGTTTGAACCGTATGCAAGCGAAACCGACGAAAACGACACAACAGCCAGCGACACGGGAGAAAGTGAGGACGAATTCGCCGATCGCCTTCTAACCAACGATTGGTATGTGTTTGTTTGGCATTAAAGGAAACTAACAACTATGAACTAGGTTTACAGCATATGAAATACATTTGGCAACAACATGCACTTTGAGAGTGCAGACAGCCCAGTTTTCATCAATTAATTTGTTCTGTAGACATACCCTCATCCGTGCTCTTTTCCTGAAAGCTGATCTGTCCAGTTTTGGAGTTGATGTCAGCAGGCCAGGGAAGCTAGGGTCGATAGGGGGTTTAGCTCGCTCGTCTGCGGGAACAAACTGCCGCCATTGCTTGCTGTGCTAGCGAGGTCCTTTGTCCCTGAATTGCTCACACACTCCGGCAGATTCAATGGGGGTCTGGCGGCAGATTTCTTTGACTTTATGGTTGGAAATGCATCTGCTTTGAGTGTCGCAGGATATCCACACATTCTTGCCATCTCTGTCGTAGCATAGCTTTCGTCGGTAAAGTGTGCGGAACAAACGTCCAATTTCTTGCCACTTTCGCATCTTTGGGCCACTGGTACAACTTGAATCCGTCCCTGTTCGTGTTGTTACACCCTCCGACAACACACCGACGAGGCATGATGTCTCCAAGGTACGGAAAACAGTCGATAAAACGGAAAATAACAGAGCTGATTTGACTCGGTGTTTGAGAAAATGGCGGATTGCTTCCCGATGTGACGCCACGTTGTGACATCATCGCTCCGAGAGCGAATATTAGAAAGGCGTTTAATTCGCCAAAATTCACCCATTTAGAGTTCGGAAATCGGTTAAAAAAATATATGGTCTTTTTTCTGCAACATCAAGGTATATATTGACGCTTACATAGGTCTGGTGATAATGTTCCCCTTTAACATACTTGGTGCTGTTGTCCCAGAGAATCTGGAAGATCTAGGCTCAGTAAATTATGATAATCGACTAAGAAAGCTGGACAAAATTATGCAATTATGGAAAGGGAAATCCTTAACCTTGTATGGTAAAATATCTACAGTCAACTCGTTAATTATTCTTCAATTTCTTTATTTGTTTTTGTCATTACCAGCTCCATCACAAAACTTTTTTAAGATTTACGAGCGGAGGGTCTTCGATTTTGTCTGGGACGGCAAACCAGAAAAGATTAAAAGAAAGGTTTTGTACAATGAGTATGAATATGAAACTTCTCAACCTTGAAGCTATGTGTCTGTCTTTAAAAGCATCAATTATTACAAAGATGTATCTAAACACTGAGTGGTACACAAGTGTCCTGTTGGACAAAAAACATGTACTGTATCAAAAGAAATGGTATCCTTTTTTAAAAGTGATGCCCTCCCATTTTCATTATGTGGAGAGTCTGCTGGGAAACATGGCGTGTTCATAAAGGAAACAATCCACTCATGGTGGTGTTTTCAATTTGATGTGCCAGAAAAAAGAGATGATATTTTGCAGCAGATAATATGGATGAACTCTAATATTGTAATAGATGGAAAGTCTTTCTTATGGAAAAATATGTTTGAAAGAGGAGTCATTTTTGTCAATGATATCATCAATGAGAATGGTAAGATTATGAAGTATGATGAGTTTATAACTATGTATGGTGATGCTTGCTCAAGCTTTTCATTTCATCAACTAACTGGAGTCATTGGGAAAAGATGGAAACAAATAATTAATTATGGAACTACTAAATTATTAGTTTGTAAACCTCTAATAAGAAATTGTAATTGGCAAAAAGGAACTAAAATAAATAGAAAAATATAGCATTCTTATTTAATAAAGAAATCTTTGAAGGCTGCCCCATACAACACATATGGAAAATGGGAGGACTCTTTTGACTGCCCGTTGCCGTGGGATGCCATATTCAAACTAATCTATAAAACTACTATCCATGTGCAAAATCATTATTCTCAAATTAAAATTATTTATAACTTCTTACCCACGGGGAAAATATTAAAATTATGGAATATGACAGAGTCAGACGATGTTGTCAGGAGTCTGAATCCACCCTGCATTTGTTTTGGTATTGTCATATTGTGTCTTCTTTTTGTCATATTGTGTCCTCCTTTTGTCATATTGTGTCTTCCTTTTGGGTGGAAGTAGAAAAAAATGTGTTTAAGGATTGGTTTGTTTATGAAACTTGATGTGGTTTGTGTTATTTTAGGAGAGTTCATTGACAATCATGATTTAGTCAATTTAATTATAGTACTCAGTACCCTTCGACCTGTTAACAAGGTGGGTTAGGGGGGTGACAAGGTGGGTTGGGGGGTGACAAGGTGGGTTAGGGTGTTGACAATATATCAGCACAAGCTAGTAGGTCGTAGGTTGTGAGTTCAAACCCCGGCCGAGTCGTACTAAAGACTATAAAAATGGGACCCATTACCTCCCTGCTTGGCACTCAGTATCAAAGGTTGGAATTGGGGGTTAAATCACCAAAAACGATTCCCGGGCGCAGCCACCGCTGCAGCCTACTGCTCCCCTCACCTCCCAGGTGGTGATCAAGGGTGTTGGGTCAAATGCACAGCATAATTTTGCCACACCTACAATCATTGGCACTTTAACTTTAAGTTTAAAGTTAGCTGGTACAACATCAGGGGTCTCCGAGTGGACCTGTGAAACTCCATCATTGTTTACCTGACTGAAGTTAGCTGGTGCAACATCAGAGTCTCCAAGTGGACCTGTGAAACTCCATCATTGTTTACCTGACTGAAGTCAGCTGGTGCAACATCAGAGTCTCCAAGTGGACCTGAGTGATTCGTCCTAATGACTCATCAAAGTCAGACACTCACTGTGGGAGCCAAGAATGATTAAAGATGTGTGGCGGCCCACCAGGTAGGAGGAAACCTCCTGCAGCAGATGTGCTTACTAATTATCCACTCACACAATCCCTCTGCTTAAGATGCTGATCAGTCATTCTTTTTCTGTGAATGTCTGGTCCATTGCACCGGTCGCCCAGGGGGTCCCCTCCAAGGTGTCTCATTGTTACCCCATTGGGTTGAGTTTTTGTGGGATCTGAGCCGAGGATGTCAATGCGGCTTGTGCAGCCCTTTGAGACACTTGTGATTTCGGTCTAAATAAGTAAACATTGATTGATTGATTGATTGATTGACCAGGGCTGTGGAACAGGTCTGTCTAGACCAGGGCTGTGGAACAGGTCTGTCTAGACCAGGGCTGTGGAACAGGTTTTCACTGATTGCTGTCTTGAGTTCAATCCCGGGCTCGGGATCTTTCTGTGTGGAGTTTGCATGTTCTCCCCGTGACTTCATGGGTTCCCTCCAGGTACTCCGGCTTCCTCCCACCTCCAAACACATGTACCTGGGGATAGGCCCCTCCCACCTCCAAAGACATGCACCTGGGGATAGGTCATACTTGCCAACCCTCCCGGATTTTCCGGGAGACTCCCGAAATTCAGCGCCTCCCCCAAAAACCTCCCGGGACAAATTTTCACCCGAAAATCTCCCGAAATTCAGGCGGACTTGGAGGCCACGCCCCCTCCAGCTCCATGTTGTTGTAATATATTGAGTTGGAGGCAATAAACAGGCGAGGGGATGAAGTACGTCTCTTTTCTGTAGACTTCAGAACAGACTCATCACACACTTGACATCAGGTGCGCAACACCACGTAAATCGTTGGCCAACCAAAAAGTAACCCCAGTACGCTATAGCCAACATTCACCAGGAGATGGCAACAGACAAACATAGATCACCCAAACAACCCAACCAAAAAATGCAGCAGCTCAATTAAAAAACTGTACTTAAGCCACATTCTTTTTTTTTTTTAGTACTGAACTCTTAACCCTCATTTGTGAACAATAACATGCTTATTATACAAACAGTATTTGTACATCTTTAACACAGATTTTTATACTGTCTTCAGAGATTCCGTTTTTTTGGTGGTACTCGAAACCTTTCTGGGTAACTGCGGATCACTGGTGGGGTTTTTGTTGTGGGTGATCTGCGTTCTGCTGATGGCAACTTGAATCTGGTTCAATGATTAGACTAGTTTGTGTCTGACTCACTGATGGTCCTGATGATGGAACTGAAACAGCACTGTCCAGTTGTACTGATGGCACATTTTCTGCAACTGGTGGAGACTAGATAACTGGCAGTCTCTCCATGTTTTCTCGCCATGGTAACATGTGATCCACATGCACTGTGCGCTGTCTCTGTCCCTCTTGATATATATATATATATATATATATATATATATATATATATATATATATATATATATATATATATAAGAAAATACTTCACTTTCAGTGAATTCTAGCTATATATATATATATATATATATATATATATATATATATATATGAAATACTTGACTTGGTGAATTCTAGCTGTAAATATACTCCTCCCCTCTTAGCCACGCCCCCAACCACCCCCCGCCCCACCCCCCGAAATCGGAGGTCTCAAGGTTGGCAATTATGGGATAGGTTGATTGGCAACACTAAATGGTCCCTAGTGTGTGAATGTGAGTGTGAATGTTGTCTGTCTATCTGTGTTGGCCCTGTGATGAGGTGGCGACTTGTCCAGGGTGTACACCGCCTTCTGCCTGAATGCATCTGAGATAAGCTCCAGCACCCCCCGCAACCCCAAAAAGGACAAGCAATAGAAAATGGATGGTTGGATGGCCTGCCTTCACAGGGCTGTGAATATAACATATGAATATTTGTGTATCATGATATTTATTTATTTGTTATTTACGTAACACCATCATGATATTATTTATGTATTATTTACGTAACACCATCATGATATTATTTATGTATTATTTACGTAACACCATCATGATATTATTTATATATTATTTACGTAACACCATTATGATATTATTTTTATATTATTTACGTAACACCATCATGATATTATTTATGTATTATTTATGTAACACCATCATGATATTATTTATGTATTATTTACGTAACACCATCATGATATTATTTATGTATTATTTACGTAACACCATCATGATATTATTTATATATTATTTACGTAACACCATTATGATATTATTTTTATATTATTTACGTAACACCATCATGATATTATTTATGTATTATTTATGTAACACCATCATGATATTATTTATGTATTATTTACGTAACACTATCATGATATTATTTATGTATTATTTACGTCAACTCTCAAAAACAATCTGCACATTTATTTGTGAGAAACTTCCCCTTCAGTTGCCTGATGTTAGCAGAACATTTCTGATAGTTTTCACAGGATGTTACTGTCATTTTTATTTTTATTTTTTATTTTTTTAAGGCTTTTAAAGTTCTGGCAAATCAGTTACAGTTTTCCACCAGATAGTCTATTTTGTATTTTATGATGTACAATTTGATGGCTGAGTTGCTTTGAAACCATGAGTCAAGCAGGCATTTATTTCTATTTTAACAAACAAATATTTGCAATGTATGATTATATAATATTTGTTGCATTAACACCATAAATTCGGGACTATAAATCGTTACATGTTTCCCCACGCCTTGATCCCTGCGGCTTATAAAAGGGTGCGGCTAAATGTCTTGGCTAATGACCATAATTGAATAAAGTCTTCAACACCCACAGAGACACTGAAAAGGTGTGTCATTGTGTGTGCTACACAGAGACACTGAAAAGGTGTGTCATTGTGTGTGCTATACAGAAACACTGAAAAGGTGTATCTTATGTGTGCTACACAGAGACACTGAAAAGGTGTGTCATTGTGTGTGCTATACATAGACACTGAAAAGGTGTGTCATTGTGTGTGCTATACAGAGACACTGAAAAGGTGTGTCATTGTGTGTGATAGGGCGCCATCTTGTGGAGCAGTTCACTGACCGCAGGTGCTGCTGTTTGAAAATGTACTTCCTGTTTCGTTCTTTAAACCGTAAGTATTTGTCCATAGTGTTTCTGCTGGGAAGAATTCTTACATTCATCACGTTTGTTAGTTTTATGAAATAAACAATCAAACAATTCATGGTTGATGTCTGCAGGAGTGTTTTTAACACTTTGGTTATGTGTGTTTACAATCACTTCCTGTCCTGGTGCTCTTGTTTTGTCACTGTTTCCTGTTTGCTCTCTGTGTTTACAATCACTTCCTGTCCTGGTGCTCTTGTTTTGTCACTGTTTCCTGTTTGCTCTCTGTGTTTACAATCACTTCCTGTCCTGGTGCTCTTGTTTTGTCACTGTTTCCTGTTTGCTCTCTGTGTTTACAATCACTTCCTGTCCTGGTGCTCTTGCTTTGTCACTGTTTCCTGTTTGCTCTCTGTGTTTACAATCACTTTCTGTCCTGGTGCTCTTGTTTTGTCACTGTTTCCTGTTTGCTCTCTGTGTTTACAATCACTTCCTGTCCTGGTGCTCTTGTTTTGTCACTGTTTCCTGTTTGCTCTCTGTGTTTACAATCACTTCCTGTCCTGGTGCTCTTGTTTTGTCACTGTTTCCTGTTTGCTCTCTGTGTTTACAATCACTTCCTGTTCTGGTGCTCTTGTTTTGTCACTGTTTCCTGTTTGCTCTCTGTGTTTACAATCACTTCCTGTCCTGGTGCTCTTGTTTTGTCACTGTTTCCTGTTTGCTCTCTGTGTTTACAATCACTTCCTGTTCTGGTGCTCTTGTTTTGTCACTGTTTCCTGTTTGCTCTCTGTGTTTACAATCACTTCCTGTCCTGGTGCTCTTGTTTTGTCACTGTTTCCTGTTTGCTCTCTGTGTTTACAATCACTTCCTGTCCTGGTGCTCTTGTTTTGTCACTGTTTCCTGTTTGCTCTCTGTGTTTACAATCACTTCCTGTCCTGGTGCTCTTGTTTTGTCACTGTTTCCCGTTTGGTCTCTGTGTTTACAATCACTTCCTGTCCTGGTGCTCTTGTTTTGTCACTGTTTCCTGTTTGGTCTCTGTGTTTTGCAGCACCTTTACTTTCTGTTCCATGCCCTGTCAGCACACCTGTTCCTGGTTGAATGAGTTCTACTTAGTTCCACCTGGGTCCTCCTTCACTTGGATCCTTCTTGCTATTCATTTTGAGACAGAAGCTTGTTGTGTGTTTTGCTTCCATGCCTCTTTGTAGCTAATACGTGTCTTTTACTTGCATTCCACCTGCCGTTCTCTGCATCCTGGGGTCACGCATCAACAGCACTCACCTCCCTGTGACACTTGTCAATCATATTTGGGCGTGTTATCATAATGTAATCACGCTAGCGTCGTTAGCATTAGCTAATATGCTAACAGGTTTACAAGTGTCTGTGTTAGTATTATCAACTTACATTATTTTTGTATTGTTTCACTTTCACAAATTCCTCAGTAAATTCTGCAAAACGTCAACGTGGAGTTATTGAGTCTGTTTAGCTGATTGGAGGGCTAGCTTGCGCAGATAGTGGCTCCATGACCATGACTTATGTTTTGTTTGATCAGCCGTTTTACTGCCCTGTTACAGACACTGTTTGGAAACAATGAAGGTATGTAAATAAATATTAACTAAATATTTCCTACCAATATTTATCTGCTAATTATAGTTTTTCACTGCTGTAAAATGATGAAACAGTCTAAGCAGATGAATCATGATGACTGTAGCAGCCATTCTCTAACTGCGTACAAGTACGACGAGTGGTACGTGGGCTCCATCTTGTGGTACAACAAATAATACCTTGATTAAAGTACAGTGTTTAATATTCAAACAGTGTTACTGTTCAAACTGTGTGTCGTGTTACAGTGGTCAGAAACATCACATATACTTGTTAAATAAAACATTTGCTTTCTTTTTAATGGTGGTACTTAATGAATACTTAGGTCTACTACACTACTGTATTTAATGTTGTCATTATGGTGGTACTTAATGAATACTTAGGTCTACTACACTACTGTATTTAATGTTGTCATTATGGTGGTACTTAATGAATACTTAGGCCTACTACACTACTGCATTTTAATGTTGTCATTATGGTGGTACTTAATGAATACTTAGGTCTACTACACTACTGTATTTAATGTTTTCATTATGGTGGTACTTAATGAATACTTAGGTCTACTACACTACTGTATTTAATGTTGTCATTATAGTGGTACTTAATGAATACTTAGGTCTACTACACTACTGTATTTAATGTTGTCATTATGGTGGTACTTAATGAATACTTAGGTCTACTACACTACTGTATTTAATGTTGTCATTATGGTGGTACTTAATGAATACTTAGGTCTACTACACTACTGTATTTCATGTTGTCATTAAGGTAGTTTTGACAGCCCTCACTTTGTTTCTGTGCAAAAGAAAAGAATGAATACATGAGTTGAATAAGAAAGTTTTATGTTTGAGTTTGAGTTTGAGTTTATTTCGAACATGCAAGCACACAACATGATAAATGCAACATGAACATGCAACATGAACATGCAGCATGAACATACAACATTAACATGCAACATGAACATGCAACATGCATATACATGCAACATAAACATGCAACATGATAAAAGGCAACATAAACATGCAACATGATACATGCAACATGAACATGCAACATGTACATGCAACATGTACATGCAACATGAACATGCAACATGAACGTGCAACATGAACATGCAACATGATACATGCAACATGAACATGCAACATGATGCATGCAACATGAACATGCAACATGATACATGCAACATGAACATGTAACATGATACATGCAACATGAATATGCAACATGAACATGCAACATGACACATGCAACATGACACATGCAACATGAACATGCAACATGAACATACAACATGAACATACAACATGAACATGCAACATGAACATGCAACATGAACATACAACATGAACATACAACATGAACATGCAGCATGATACATGCAACATGAACATGCAACATGATGCATGCAACATGAACATGCAACATGACACATGCAACATGAACATGCAACATGAACATGCATCATGAATATGCAACAAGAACATGCAACATGATACATGCAACATGAACATGCATTATGAACATGCAACATGAACATACAACATGAACATGCAACATGAACATGCAGCATGATACATGCAACATGAACATGCAACATGAACATACAACATGAACATACAACATGAACATGCAGCATGATACATGCAACATGAACATGCAACATGATACATGCAACATGATACATGCAACATGATACATGCAACATGAACATGCAACATGACACATGCAACATGAACATGCAACATGAACATGCATCATGAATATGCAACAAGAACATGCAACATGAACATGCAACATGAACATGCATCATGAATATGCAACAAGAGCATGCAACATGAACATGCAACATGAACATGCAAGCATACAACATGATACATCACAATGTGGCGGTCCAGATGTGGCCCTCGGACCTGGAGTTGGACCCCTGAGGTCTAGACCGTCTAGCATGCCTCAGGCAACACTCTCCTGACCAACTGATGCACGCCATCAGCAGCACAGATGGAGGCGGGGCCAGGTCCATCATGATGGCATTAGGACACGCTCCACTGCCACTCCAAGTGGTGTCCACGTGGGCCCAAGTCCTTTTGAGGAGCGCAGGAAGGTCAACGCTGCTGGCGGGAGGAGGCAGAGAAAATATTGTCCTGACGTGATGTGGACTGACTCTGGAGACCTCAGGCCTCTTTTACATGAAAGATGCTGGCTGAGAGAAGACTGCAGTCAGAGAAGGTGCTAAGGTCTACTGGAAGGAAACATCTTGTCCACAGGATCTTACAGCTATGGCTTACAAACTCCTTCACTCTACAAGCTGACAGAGTGAGACAAGTTCTTCTCATATCACATCTTCACAACATGTGCTGGCTTTTGTTTCTTGCAGGCCTCCATAAACACATGGAATGTCTGCTGAAGTCCAGGAGTAGAACCACGGCTCTGTTTCCTGGACAGAAAGCAGGATCAGACCTGGACTTTGTCCTCATACTCACATGCAAAGTCCTCATACTCACCTGCTAAGTCCTCATGCTCACCTGCAAAGTCCTCATACTCACCTACTAAGTCCTCATACTCACCTGCTAAGTCCTCATACTCACCTGCAAAGTCCTCATACTCACCTACTAAGTCCTCATACTCACCTGCAAAGTCCTCATACTCACCTACTAAGTTGTCATACTCACATGCAAAGTATTTTTTATCTCCACCTCAACTTTTCATTCAGGAATATGTGGAGATACCAATTATCTGTCAGGCTTTAAGTTGTGAGCATGATTTAACCTACAGTCATCTGAGCTGCTAGATGGTGTAGCGAGTGCCGCGGTAAACACCGTAAACACACAAGGTGGTGTAGCGAGTGCCGCAGTTAACACCGTAAACATGCTAGGTGGTGTAGTGAGTGTCGCAGTAAACACAGTAAACACGCTAGATGGTGTAGCGAGTGCCGCAGTAAACACCGTAAACATGTTAGGTGGTGTAGCGAGTGCCGCATTAAACACCGTAAACATGCTAGGTGGTGTAGCGAGTGCCGCAGTAAACACCGTAAACATGTTAGGTGGTGTAGTGAGTGCCGCAGTAAACACCGTAAACACACTAGGTGGTGTAGCGAGTGCCACAGTAAACACCGTAAACATGCTAGGTGGTGTAGCGAGTGCCGCAGTAAACACCGTAAACATGCTAGGTGGTGTAGCGAGTGCCGCAGTAAACACCGTAATCATGCTAGGTGGTGTAGCGAGTGCCGCAGTAAACACCGTAAACATGCTAGGTGGTGTAGCGAGTGCCGCAGTAAACACCGTAAACATGCTAGGTGGTGTAGTGAGTGCCACAGTAAACCCCGTAAACACGGTAGGTGGTGTAGCGAGTGCCGCGATAAACACGCGAGGTGGTGTAGCGAGTGCCACAGTAAACACTAAGATTCACCCCAAATTGTCTGGCCTGACTTGCTAGCATTAGCTTATAGCTAGATATTAAAAAGTTGTTTTCCTACACAAACAATCACATCTATTTTAGTGTCGCCAATCAACTTATCTCGGAGGGACCAGCAGTGGAAAATGGATTGATTGATTGATTGATTGATTGATTGATTGATTGATTGATTGATTGATTGAGAAGTGTATTGACATGTTAAAGAATGTAATCCATGTAATGCTTTAAAAAGGCAAATGGATGTCACAAAAAGACAAAAGGCTTGTTTCCATTGTGCTCCATTAAATATATATATATATATATATTGTTTCCATTGTGCTCCATTAAATATTCATCACATTTCATACATTCAATAATCAAATATAAAAAACCTGTAACATGTATATAAAAAAGTATGTTAAAAAAATGTATAAATGATGTACATATATACATTATACATGTCAGCTGATTTGAAAAACTATATATACAAACAATGGGGGGTGGGGGGGTATATACACTATGTACATGACACTATGTACATGACACTATGCACATGACACTATGTACATGTTGACTCCAAGAGTGTGCAAAACACAATGATAAAATATATATAGACTATAACCACATATATCAACGGTCCGGGGTAGTCGCATCGTTGAGTCTGCGGTAATCACCGCATGGCCGCCACCCACCTCCGGGCTTCTCCACCATGTGAAGGGGCGACGCCCACGGGCTGTCTGAGCGGCGAATAATCCTGAGTCGTTCCATGGTCTCGAATTGGAGAGTTTAGCAGGGTCCAGGCGCCGGGCACGTGATTGCACAGGGGGGCCCGTGGTGGCAATGTGGTGTTCCACACCATGCTTGCCAGTAGATGACGAGGATGTGGGCTGCGCCAGGGTGGGGAACTCAGCAAGGAGGCGAAGAAAAACGTCCGCGGTGGGTAGCATGCGGGAAAGCCTGATGGAGTCCATCGCGCTAAGACTACACTTGTACGAGCAGAACGTCATCGCATCCACCAAGCGCCTGTTTTTCACATCCACAAGGAGGCCGAAAGCACAGAGAAAATCTGCACCAATGAGCGACACCGTCACTTTAGCAGTCACAAAGTTCCAACTGAAATGCTGTCCACCAAAACACAGTTCCATGTACTGTATTCTGTAAGTGCGGGTAGGGCTGCCATTGGGGGGGCCATGTGACTCAGACAGAATGTCCAACCTTGATGCTGGCGGGACACTCCTCTGTGCGCCGGTGTCACACAGCAAACGTCGTCCAGAGAGGGAGTCCTGGATGAAGAGCAGCCTGCCAGTACTGCTGACGCTCATGGCCACTGCTGAGCCCCGGCGTTTCCCGGCGGCGGTCCACTAAAACTGCACGGGGGACGGCACCGCCTGGCTTTGGTCCCAAACTTTGCGTGGAAAAAATATAGTCCAGAATCCGGTTGCCGCCTGGGGGGCGCAGCAGCAGCAGCAGCAGCAGCAGCAACAGCAACAGCAGCAGCAGCAGCAGCAGCAGCAGCAGCAGCAGCAGCAAGAGTGGAAGAATCAGCCATGGGTCTTTCTGTCTCAGCCAGAAGGAAAGCAGCCACATAGGTCGGTTGGGAGGCTAAAAAGAACGTATCAGCTTCAGCAGCTAGATGGCGGCAGTCCAAAATGGCGCTGTTGGCTAAAGCAGCTGGCGCCTGAGAAGGCAGGAGTCTCAGCAGAAGCTGCATGAAGAGGAATCCTGGTCTGTGCTCACCTAAGAGGTCTAGCATTGTGTCCATTAGTTCAGAGGGCTTGCAATCACCAAGCTCCTGCAACGAAAAAAGGCGGCTAGCTCGCTCCGCGTCAGAAAGTTGAAATGTCTTTAAAAGGTGAGCCTTCAACGTGACGTACTTGTTCCTCTCCGGTGGGTGCGTAAGGACGCTAACCACTCTGGTCGCCGTCGCGCTCCCGAGGGAGGACACGACATAATAGAACTTAGTGTCGTCCTCGGTGATACCACGCAGGGCCAACTGTGCCTCGGCCTGGGAAAACCATGCAGTCGCGGAAGTTTCCCAGAACTCGGGCAGCTTTAGAGAAACCGCATTCGCTGTCATGGTGGATAATATTCACTGAATCCGTTCAGTTAAGCGTCAGGGTCACCAGTGTTGTGCTTGTAGCGTGAAAGCAAGACAACTTGAAGTATCGTTTGACACACAAAAACGTGTGCGTCGTTTATTCTTCCAACAACCAGAATGAATGAACGCTTACGCAGAGGTGGGTAGAGTAGCCAGAAATTGTACTCAAGTAAGAGTACTGTTACTTTAGAGATTTATTACTCAAGTAAAAGTAAGGAGTAGTCACCCAAATATTTACTTGAGTAAAAGTAAAAAGTATGTTGTGAAAAAACTACTCAAGTACTGAGTAACTGATGAGTAACATACACACACATATCATATATATATATATATATATATATATATATATATATATATATATATATATATATACACACACACATTTATATATATATATATATATATATATATGTATATACACACACATTTATTTATATATATATATATATATATATATATATATATATATACAGTATATAATTTATATTTATTTATTTTGCCGTTTTTGTTTACATGTTAAAGGTGTTTTAATGAATATACATGCATGTTTAACACATATAGATTCCTTTCTTTCATGAAGACAAGAATATAAGTTGGTGTATTACCTGATTCTGATGACTTGCATTGATTGGAATCAGACAGTAGTGCTGATAGCGTCCACGTTTTCAAATGGAGGAGAAAAAAGTTCCTCCTTTCTGTCTAATACCACATGAAAGTGGTTGATTTTTGGCATCTTATTTGTCCAGCTTCCATATTCGTTTTTATACACTTTACAAGAAATACATTGGCGGCAAACTCCGTAGCCTGCTAGCTTGTTTGCGCTGACTTTCGGAGACTCTTGTTTTGAAAGCGCAGGCGCGATGGAGCGGCACTTTTATTGTGAAGACAGGAACTGTGCAGTCAGTCTTTAGGCTTTTGACGGGATGTACGGTTGAAATAAAAAAGGGTCTTTTTTCCTTCACACTTTTGATTGATTGATTGAAACTTTTATTAGTAGATTGCACAGTACAGTATATATTCCGTACAATTGACCACTAAATGGTAACACCCCAATAAGTTTTTCAACTTGTTTAAGTCAGGTCATGTGACCGCCTGGCTCTGTTTGATTGGTCCAACGTCACCAGTGACTGCATCTGATTGGTGGAACGGAGTGAACGTCACCAGTGACTGTATTTGTTGAAACGCAGGCACTATGAAGGTCTGTCTGACAGACCAAAACAAACAAAGCGTGCATTAACAGATCGATAAAAAATAGTAGCGAGTAGCGAGCTGAATGTAGATAAAAGTAGAGGAGTAAAAGTAGCATTTCTTCTCTATAAATATACTCAAGTAAAAGTAAAAGTATGTTGCAATAAAACTACTCTTAGAAGTACAATTTATCCCAAAAGTTACTCAAGTAGATGTAACGGAGTAAATGTAGCGCGTTACTACCCACCTCTGCGCTTACGTCACAAACCCTCCAAAATGGCGGGAACAACAAACCCCCACCTTTGGGAGAATTTCTTGACGGCCACTGAAAGGGGCCGCCCTAAATTATTCACTCTTAACTGGATGTATGAATGTAAACAAGAACAACTTTGTTATGTGCACAATAGAACAAAGGCAGTGAATAACGAGGACAAAGTCAAGTAAACAGATGTGGTGAATTATGTCCTTAAATCAACCGCTACAATATACACTATAACCACATAAAAATATATATAACCACATATAAATATATATACACTACAACCACATATAAATATATATAACCACATATAAATATATATACACTACAACCACATATAAATATATATACACTATAACCACATATAAATATATATACACTATAACCACATATACATATATATATACACTATAACCACATATAAATATATATATACACTATAACCACATATAAATATATATAACCACATATAAATATATATACACTATAACCACATATAAATATATATAACCACATATAAATATATATAACCACATATAAATATATATACACTATAACCACATATAAATATATATACACTATAACCACATATAAATATATATACACTATAACCACATATAGATATATATATAAACATTTAAATATATATACACTATTGTTGTGTTTTAGTGTGTTCCTGCCTTCTCTGTTGTCTGCACCTGTGTTTTAGTGATTCATCCTCGGCGAGGTGCGGACCTGGTGACACACCTGCTCGCAATTAGCCCGCCAGAACTTAAGCTCATCACCTACAGCTTGACCTTGCTGGTCATTGTTTCCTGAACTCCGCACGTGCATGCACCTACTTCGCCTCATGGTACGTTGCTTTCCCTTGTCCTGTTATTGCTAACTTCTTTGTGTTTGTTCCCTAGCCTCCTTGAGGCAACAAAGACTTTATGCAGTACTTGGTGCACCCTGGCCTCCCCCCTGCCAACCACTGAGGAACCTGTTTTGTTAATATACATGGTGTGCACTTTTTGCCCCATCGCTCTTTGTTACATTTTTGGACTTATTAAATATATTATTTTTTGTATTTCAAACTTGCCTCCCGTCTCTGCATCCCGGGATCACCCCCCTTGACCAGTTCATAACATAATGACCAGCCACAACATGGATCCCGCAGAGACTGACCCAGTAAAGAGGGCGCTGCAACAGCAGGCCAAACGACTTTGTCAACAGGAGGAACAATTTGGCGTGCTTGGGGCTTGCGTCAACACCATAGCGGAACGCCAAGCCGCCCGCCTTGATGCATTAGAGGGACAGTTTGGAAGTGTACTCACCGCGCTGCAGGCGATTTCTTCCCCTACTGTCGACCCAGCAGCCCAGCAGACACGTCCACGTTCCACAGATGTTCCGTTGCCTAACGACACCCCTCCTGCTCCTTGTCCACCACTCTCCAAGCCTGAGCGTTTCTCCGGCGAGTCAGGTGACGTGCGTCCCTTTCTCACCCAGTGTGAAATCTATTTTGAACTTTTACCCACTTCTTTTTACACTGAAAGAGCTCGCGTGGCTTTTGTCATGTCCCACATGAGTGGCCGGGCGTCCGCCTGGGCCACCGCAGAATGGGCGCGTCAATCTCCGGTGTGTGCCTCGTACGCCGCTTTTTCCAAAGCCATGAAGAACATTTTTCAAAGCGAGATGCCAGGACGCGAAGCGGCCCGATCATTATTACGTCTGCAGCAAGGACAGCGCAGCGTCACAGACTTCGCTATTGAATTCCGAAGGCTGGCTGCTGAAAGCGGATGGCCCACTTCCGCATTGGTGGACGTCTTCTCCCTTGGTCTGGCTGATCGAGTCCGGAAACAAATGATCCCGCTCAAGACACCTGACAGCCTCGACGAGCTCGTTGCTCTGGCTGCGAGGATTGAAAATCGCCTCGTTGACTGGGAAAGAGAGAGGTTCCTACACCAGAAACTCTGCTCTTCGATGCATAGTGGGAGTGGCCATGAAGCGCGTCAAACCTTCACACCGATACCCAGTGTCGATGCCCCGCCGATATCACTGGAAGAGGAACCGATGCAGCTCGGAGGAAATCGTCTCTCTCCAGCTGAGAGAGATCGTCGCCTTTGCCTCCGGCTGTGTTTATATTGCGGCAAAGCTGAGCATCGCTTATCCCACTGTCCTCATCGTCCTGACCGCCGCCGCACTCAAGCTTCGCCTCCCCTACGCACTCAAGCTTCGCCTCCACTACGTACTCAAGCTTCGCCTCCACTACGTACTCAAGCTTCGCCTCCACTACGCACTCAAGCTTCGCCTCCCCTACGCACTCAAGCTTCGCCACCCCGCTGTGTTCCAGCTTTACTCCCTCCAGCGACCGATCCGGCTCCTCTACTGCCATCTACAGGTCAGACACTGTCAAGGCTCCAACTCACGGGTATGCTCGCCTGGGATAAGGAGCAGAGTTTGGACATTAGGGCTCTAATTGACTCTGGTTCTGATGACAATTTTATCGATGAGGCACTTGTTAGACGTTTTTCCATACCCGTTGCCAAATTACCCAGACCTAGAGTAGTTCGATCCCTCGATGGAGGTCACCTGGCGAGCGTTACTCACCAGACTCAGCCCTTATCGCTTAAATTATCTGGTAACCATTTTGAGTTAATCAATTTTCTCATCATTCCCTCTCGTTCCGCTCCTGTTGTGCTCGGACTTACCTGGCTAGCTAAACATAATCCCCATATTGACTGTGCCAAAACTACTATCATTAACTGTGGGTTTTTTTGCCATATTCACTGTCTGCGGTCCGCATGCCCTCGCACAGGGGCCACATGTATCGTCATTCAGGAGGTCATAGATCTGTCAACTGTGCCCACTGCTTACCACGACCTTAAAGAGGTCTTCAGCAAGGACCGCGCGTTGTCGTTACCTCCACACCGTCCTTATGACTGTTGTATTAATCTCCTCCCTGGCGCCACACTCCCTTCATCACGCCTTTATAACATTTCGAAACATGAAAGAGAGTCACTAGAGGACTATATCACCACTTCGCTTGCTTCTGGTCTCATCCGTCCCTCTAACTCTCCTCTAGCCGCCGGGTTTTTCTTTGTAGAAAAGAAGGATAAGACACTCCGCCCTTGTATTGATTACCGAGCCCTTAACAGTATTACTGTCAAAAATAAATATCCTCTCCCGCTTCTCAACTCTGCTTTTAACCCTCTACACACTGCTAGACACTTCACCAAGCTGGACCTCCGCAACGCATATCACTTAGTCCGGATTAAGCAAGGTGATGAATGGAAGACCGCGTTTAATACCCCACTTGGACACTTTGAATACCTGGTCATGCCTTTTGGCCTCACTAATGCGCCGGCTGTTTTTCAAAGCCTCATAAATGATGTCTTGCGCGACATGCTTGACCGATTTGTGGTCGTCTACTTAGACGATATCCTCGTTTTCTCGCCTACTCCCGAACTTCACGTCCAGCATGTTCGCCTAGTTCTCCAACGTCTTCTCGAGAATCGACTTTATGTCAAGGCCGAAAAGTGCGTGTTTCACTCAGAGTCTGTTCCGTTCTTGGGTTTTATTGTGGAGAAGGGTCAACTCCGAGCGGATCCCGCAAAAATCAAGTCGGTGGTTGATTGGCCCACACCCACTTCTAGAAAACACCTCCAAAGGTTTCTTGGTTTTGCTAATTTTTATCGCCGTTTTGTCCGAAATTTTAGTCAGGTAGCTGAACCACATACGAGACTCACTTCCACTAAACTTCCCTTTTTGTGGACCTCTGAGACACAGACTTCCTTTGATAAGCTTAAATTGTTATTTACTTCTGCACCAGTTCTTGTCCACCCTAACGTTTCCTCTCAATTTTTTGTCGAGGTTGACGCGTCTGACTCCGGCGTGGGAGCTGTTCTCTCCCAGCGCTCCACCTCCGACCAGAGGCTGCACCCCTGTGCCTTCTTCTCACGCCGCCTGACCCCAGCGGAACGCAATTATGACATTGGTAATAGAGAACTACTTGCCGTTGTCTTGGCGCTACAAGAATGGAGGCACTGGCTGGAGGGCTCGGAGACACCATTTGTGGTATTCACGGACCACAAGAATCTGGCCTACATTCGGACTGCTCAACGGCTCAACCCAAGACAAGCTAGGTGGGCGCTATTCTTCGCCAGATTCAATTTTACCATGACCTTCCGACCCGGCTCCCAGAATGGTAAGCCAGACGCCTTGTCTAGAATGTACGCCTGCCCCGAGGAAGGAGTCAAGACCGAGACCATCATCCCTCCATCACAAGTGCTGGGAGCGCTACAGTGGGACATCGAGGGTCGCGTGACAGAAGGAATCAAGAATGTTCCCTCTCCCAAGAACTGTCCGCAGGGGCGCTTATTCGTTATCCCAGAACTCCGGCCGGAAGTCTTAAACTGGGCCCACAGCTCCAAGATCGCCTGCCACCCAGGTATCACCCGTACTACTTTCCTCCTAGCCCAGCGCTTCTGGTGGCCAACTTTCAGGGCTGACGTGAAAGAGTTTGTGTCTGCCTGTACCACCTGTGCCCGCAATAAGGCGTCACATCGGGCACCAGCTGGCCTTCTGCGGCCACTCCCCATCCCCTCCCGCCCGTGGCCCCATGTGGCATTGGATTTCGTCACAGGACTTCCACCATCAAAGGGCAACACTGTTATATTGACTTTGGTGGACCGCTTTTCAAAAATGGCTCACTTCATCCCTCTTCCAAAGTTGCCCTCTGCACTAGAGACTGCAGATCTGCTGGTACGTCACGTGTTCCGGCTGCATGGTATCCCGGTGGATGTGGTCTCGGACAGAGGGCCACAATTTTCTTCGGCGGTTTGGAAGGCCTTCTGCAAGGCGTTTGGGGCATCGCCGAGCCTTTCTTCTGGATACCACCCGCAGACAAACGGTCAGACTGAGCGCACAAACCAGGATCTGGAAGCTGCCATCCGCTGCGTTTGCCATCAGCAGCCGGCCTCCTGGGCACTTTGTCTACATTGGATTGAGTACGCTCACAACACACTCGTCAGCTCCGCTACAGGCATGTCTCCATTTCACTCCGCCTACGGGTACCAACTTCCCGCTTTTCCTTCCCTGGAATCAGAAGTCGCCGTCCCATCTGTTGCGGCCCACCTACACCGCGCACGGCAAGCATGGCAAAATACCCGGTCTGCTCTGTCACGCACCTCGGAGCGCAACCAGCGTATCGCTAACCGCCACCGCAGCACAGCACCGGATTACAGGCCCGGTCAGAAGGTATGGCTATCCTCTCGTGATTTACCTCTCCAGGTGGTCTCCAAGAAACTGCAGCCACGATTCATTGGACCTTACCCCATTGAGCGAGTCATCAATCCCTCATCGGTTCGACTACGCCTTCCGGAATCTCTCAAGATTCATCCCTCTTTCCACGTCTCCCTGCTCAAGCCTGTGTCCTCCAGTCCCTTGAGTCCTCCAGAGGTGCCTCCTCCACCTCCCAGACTTATTGATGGCCACCAGGCATTCACGGTCAAGGCCATTCTCGACGTGAGGAGAAGGGGCAGGGGTTTCCAGTATCTGGTCGACTGGGAGGGTTACGGCCCCGAGGACCGATCCTGGGTCCCGCGTTCACTTATTTTAGACCCTTCACTGTTAACTGCTTTTTATATTCGTTTTCCGGAGAAGCCAGGTAAGCCACCAGGTGGCGTCCATTCAGGGGGGGTACTGTTGTGTTTTAGTGTGTTCCTGCCTTCTCTGTTGTCTGCACCTGTGTTTTAGTGATTCATCCTCGGCGAGGTGCGGACCTGGTGACACACCTGCTCGCAATTAGCCCGCCAGTACTTAAGCTCATCACCTACAGCTTGACCTTGCTGGTCATTGTTTCCTGAACTCCGCACGTGCATGCACCTACTTCGCCTCATGGTACGTTGCTTTCCCTTGTCCTGTTATTGCTAACTTCTTTGTGTTTGTTCCCTAGCCTCCTTGAGGCAACAAAGACTTTATGCAGTACTTGGTGCACCCTGGCCTCCCCCCTGCCAACCACTGAGGAACCTGTTTTGTTAATATACATGGTGTGCACTTTTTGCCCCATCGCTCTTTGTTACATTTTTGGACTTATTAAATATATTATTTTTTGTATTTCAAACTTGCCTCCCGTCTCTGCATCCCGGGATCACCCCCCTTGACCAGTTCATAACACACTATAACCACATATATATATACATATATATATATATATATATATATATATATATATATATATATATATATATATATATATATATATATATATATATATACACACTATAACCACATATAAATATATATACACTATAACAACATATAAATATATATACACTATAACCACATATACATATATATATATATATGTATATATATATATATATATACACTATAACCACATATAGATATATATATATATATATATATATATATATATATATATACACACTATAACCACATATAAATATATATATACACTATAACCACATATATATATATATATATATATATATATATATATATATATATATATATATATATATATATATATATATATATATATACACTATAACCACATATAAAGCTGTTTGATGCTTCGAAGAGTTGCTGGGGATCAATTTTGGTTCAGATCAGGTAGAGGTTGGATGGATGGATGGATGGATGTTTTCCAACCATTGGCAAGCAGAATAATTGAGCAGCAGCATTCCAGGCCACATCCACCGGCTCAGACCTGCTGGCCTAATGCCTGATGTGGTTTTAGGTGCTGTTGGGCTTGGTTTCTCTGCAGCGTTACGACCCGGCAATGTGGTTGCTGCTGCTCCATAGTAACCCTGCCTGCACACCTCCACTAGCCACCTCCACTCCTATCTACCATTGCTCCATAGTAACCCTGCCTTCACACCTCCACTAGCCACCTCCACTCCTATCTACCATTGCTCCATAGTAACCCTGCCTGCACACCTCCACTAGCCGCCTCCACTCCTATCTACCATTGCTCCATAGTAACCCTGCCTGCACACCTCCACTAGACACCTCCACTCCTATCTACCATTGCTCCATAGTAACCCTGCCTGCACACCTCCACTAGCCGCCTCCACTCCTATCTACCATTGCTCCATAGTAACCCTGCCTGCACACCTCCACTAGACACCTCCACTCCTATCTACCATTGCTCCATAGTAACCCTGCCTGAACACCGCCACTAGCCACGTCCACTCCTATCTACCATTGCTCCATAGTAACCCTGCCTGCACACCGCCACTAGCCGCCTCCACTCCTATCTACCATTGCTCCATAGTAACCCTGCCTGCACACCTCCACTAGCCGCCTCCACTCCTATCTACCATTGCTCCATAGTAACCCTGCCTGCACACCACCACTAGACACCTCCACTCCTATCTACCATTGCTCCATAGTAACCCTGCCTGCACACCTCCACTAGCCACCTCCACTCCTATCTACCATTGGTCCATAGTAACCCTGCCTGCACACCGCCACTAGCCACCTCCACTCCTATCTACCATTGCTCCATAGTAACCCTGCCTGCACACCGCCACTAGCCACCTCCACTCCTATCTACAATTGCTCCATAGTAACCCTGCCTGCACACTGCCACTAGCCGCCTCCACTCCTATCTACCATTGCTCCATAGTAACCCTGCCTGCACACCTCCATTAGCCACCTCCACTCCTATCTACCATTGCTCCATAGTAACCCTGCCTGCACACCGCCAATAGCCACCTCCACTCCTATCTACCAATTGCTCCATAGTAACCCTGCCTGCACACCGCCAATAGCCACCTCCACTCCTATCTACCATTGCTCCATAGTAACCCTGCCTGCACACCTCCACTAGCCGCCTCCACTCCTATCTACTATTGCTCCATAGTAACCCTGCCTGCACACCGCCACTAGACACCTCCACTCCTATCTACCATTGCTCCATAGTAACCCTTTCTGCACACCACCACTAGACACCGCCACTCCTATCTACCATAGACTCGTACTTGTACTGATGCATTATTTTTTCTAGTGGCATAGCACTCGTACTCTTACTGATGCATTATTATTTCTAGTGGCATAGCACTCGTACTCTTACTGATACATTATTATTTCTAGTGACATAGCACTCGTACTCGTACTGATGCATTATTATTTCTAGTGGCATAGCACTCGTACTCGTACTGATGCATTATTATTTCTATTGGCATAGCACTTGTACTCATACTGATGCATTATTATTTCTAGTGGCATAGCACTCGTACTCATGCTGATGCATTATTATTTCTAGTGACATAGCACTCGTACTGGTACTGATGCATTATTATTTCTAGTGGCATAGCACTCGTACTCGTACGGATGCATTATTATTTCTAGTGGCATAGCACTTGTACTCGTACTGATGCATTATTATTTCTAGTGGCATAGTACTCGTACTCGTACTGATGCATTATTATTTCTAGTGGCATAGTACTCGTACTCGTACTGATGCATTATTATTTCTAGTGGCATAGCACTCGTACTCGTACTGATGCATTATTATTTCTAGTGGCATAGACTCGTACTCGTACTGATGCATTATTATTTCTAGTGGCATAGTACTCGTACTCGTACTGATGCATTATTATTTCTATTGGCATAGACTCGTACTCGTACTGATGCATTATTATTTCTAGTGGCATAGCACTCGTACTCGTACTGATGCATTATTATTTCTAGTGGCATAGACTCGTACTCGTACTGATGCATTATTATTTCTAGTGGCATAGTACTCGTACTCGTACTGATGCATTATTATTTCTATTGGCATAGACTCGTACTCGTACTGATGCATTATTATTTCTAGTGGCATAGCACTCGTACTCGTACTGATGCATTATTATTTCTAGTGGCATAGTACTCGTACTCGTACTGTTCTTTGCGCTAAAGCTGATGGAAATGTTGCCTTTGCAGCAATAATGCAGATTCTCTCTCTGCACTGGAGCCTTGGAGCTCAAGTCCTGGTTTGGTCCAGGAAGACCTCTTCTGCACTCCTATTAGTTTGGCTGATTCAGGGTTGTTAGCAGTTTTAATTTCCCATCCGGCCCACAAAAGCTGTCGGCTCTCAGGTAACTCATTCATCTGCCCTGATGTGCGCAAGATGGCAGCGAAGAGATGTTTAGCACTTCCTGCACAGAAGAAGACTGCAGAGGAGCATCAGGGAGCAATCATGCTGCTGTGTTGGAAACACCTGACATGTTTCATTGCTTCATCCAGGTGTGAACACATGATCAATCACAACCACAACTGTGTTTCATTGCTTCACCCAGTCGTGAACACATGATCAATCACAACCACAACTGTGTTTCATTGCTTCACCCAGGTGTGAACACATGATCAATCACAACCACACCTGTGTTTCATTGCTTCACCCAGGTGTGAACACATGATCAATCACAACCACAACTGTGTTTCATTGCTTCACCCTGGTGTGAATACATGATCAATCACAACCACAACTGTTTCATTGCTTCATCCAGGTGTGAACACATGATCAATCACAACCACAACTGTGTTTCATTGCTTCACCCAGGTGTGAACACATGATCAATCACAACCACAAGTGTGTTTCATTGCTTCACCCAGGTGTGAACACATGATCAATCACAACCACACCTGTGTTTCATTGCTTCACCCAGGTGTGAATACATGATCAATCACAACCACAACTGTGTTTCATTGCTTCACCCAGGTGTGAACACATGATCAATCACAACCACAACTGTGTTTCATTGCTTCACCCAGGTGTGAACACATGATCAATCACAACCACAAGTGTGTTGGACCAGAGAGAAGGTGAAGACTCGGAGCTAACAGAAGACAAAGTGCAGGACTTCACTTGCATTCAAGTCAGCACAAGAACTAATTGTTTCCAAAAGGTGAGCCCACAGGATGTGGACTTGGTTTGTGTTCTGCAAAAGTCCTATCAGAACTGAGATCTGTATTTGTTTTTTTTGTCCCCCAAAAAACTCAACGCATAAATTATAACATGAAATAAAGGTTTGGTTTCCAATGATAAAAATAGACTTCTGATCCTAAAGTAAAATCTGAGTAAGAAACATTTGTTGGCAGCAGATGTTGGATGCAAACCTCTCAGGGGGATTTGGTCCCAGGATTGTTGGAGTCCCCTGAACCAGATCCTCCCTGGTACTTCTGGGCCTCACAAAGTGAAATCTTGCAAGAACTTCCAGAACCATGGCCACTAAATATTTATTTCTCTTCTCAAATATTGCTCCAAACTTGTTTTTTTTTCTTGTTGATGGTCTTGGAAGCCATTCCAGTCTTGTGCAGGTCTATTGTCTTGTCCCCAAGGCTCTTTGGTCTTGCCCACAGTGGTAAAAAGTGTGCTTTGTCCACATAACAAGTGTAGTGTTAAAGCACCAACTACAGCCCGGATCCGGACCGCCAAGGTCCACAATCTGGCCCAACACTTGGGTGATTGTAATGGATGAGAACTTGTCTTTTCAATCACACACAGAAAAACTGGTGTCTAAACTTCAAATTGAACTTGGTTCTTCTTTTAGAAACAAGTCCTGTTTTCCTTACAAGTTAGGAAAGGCTTGATTGGGACCATTTTCATGCCTTTGCTAGATTGTGGAGACTTGCCTTTTATGAATTATTTAAAAACTGTATGTCACTGTGGCTTATGTTGTATTACTGCTTGTGTCCACCATTGCACTTTATATGCAAACTGTTCACCATTGCACTTTTTATGCAAACTGTCCATCTTTGTCAGTACGCAGATCTTCTACATGCTTGTTTTATTTCTAAACCACTTCTTGGTGTGCTTAGTTATGTTCTTTTATGTGTAGACTCCAGTCCCTACAGCAGTGGTTCTTAACCTGGGTTGGATGGAACCCTAGGGGTTCGGTGAGTTGGGCTCAGGGGTTCGGCGGAGGTCAAAACACACCCGACTCATCGTGTAAATACAAACTTCTCCCTATCGGCGTATTACGGATACGACAACAGCAGAAGTCAGACTGATTTGCAGGTGTGTAATTTGTTGTGAGTTTATGCACTGTGTTGGTTTTGTTGTTTGAACAAGGTGATGTTCATGCACGCTTCATTTTGTGCACCAGTAATAAAACATGGTAACACTTTAGTATGGGGAACATATTCACCATTAATTAGTTGCTTATTAACAAGCAAATTAGTAACATATTGGGTCTTAACTAGTCATTATTAAGTACTTATTAATGCCTTATTTGGCATGGCCTTATTATAACCCTAACCCTCTAACCCTCACCAAATAACTCTAAATTAGAATAAGTCTTTGTTTCTTTAAATATGTTCCCCTAGTGTCCAAAACACTCTAAATTCTTTGTTACTTAGAATATGTTCCCCATACTAAAGTGTTACCAAAAACATATAACTTTGTCTTGAATTTGAAAAAAACAACATTTTATTTGTCACTAAAGAAGGGTTGTGTGAATGTGCATATGAAACTGCTGGGGTTCGCTACCTCCAACAAGGTTAAGAACCACTGGCCTACAGTTTGCGGTGGCAGGACATGACGTCCATCCATCCATCCATTTTCTACCACTTGTCCCTTTCGGGGTCGCGGGGGGTGCTGGAGCCTATCTCAGCTGCATTTGTATGTTCCTTTAAATCTGCAAGTGAGACTTTTAGCAGGGTTGATATTTCTCACACACCTCAAAGTGTTCATCCCTCATCCCGCTGCTGTGCTGCTGAAAATAACTTCGATTGTTTATCATTTATTTATCAACTGGAAGAACATTTATTTATGAACTAGAAGGACATTTCTTTATCAACTAGAAGCACATTTATTCATCAACTAGAAGGACATTTATTGATCAACTAATAGGACATTTATTGATCAACTAGAAGGACATTTATTGATCAACTAATAGGACATTTATTGATCAACTAGAAGGACATTTATTGATCATCTGAGGACCAAGCATTTTCTGTTCTAGGGTTTAGTCACGGTCTGGCGTTCAGACTGGGAGTCTAAACCTTCACATTGAAATGTTTGCATCACCTTTGCAGATGTAAGAATGGACAGCCGTACTCAACTATCTCAACTTCCAATGTGTTAAAAAATATGAATTGTTTTGAATAATAACATCTCATATGTTATGGAATCATTTGAGATGATTATGGTCACTTTTGTGACCAGCTGTCACTTCACTGGTTGTGTGTTCTTGGTTGCTGTTTGTTTCTTGTCACGCTCTTATTTTGGTTCCACTTCCTGCATGATTCCCAGAGCGCTCCTTTCCCTCACCTGTCACTGATTGGCACACCTGGTTGCAGTTGCCAATCGGGCTACTATTTATGCCTGCCTCACCTGTTGGTCAGGTGTGGAGGATTCTGTCAGGAAGTGGCACGGCTGCGGTAGGTGTGACCCCAAAATGCAGGAAACAGGAGAAGGACGTGCAGGTACGAGTCTTTTAATGTACTCCAAACAGGAAAAGCAGTCAGAACACGTCCTAACATAGTCAATCCTCCACACCTGACCAACAGGTGACAGGTAAGAGTCTTTTAATGTACTCCAAACAGGAGGAGCAGTGATAACAGGTCCCTAACATAGTCAATCCTCCACACCTGACCAACAGGCGAGGCAGGCATAAATAGCAGCCTGATTGGCAACTGCAACCAGGTGTGCCAATCAGGGACAGGTGAGGGAAAGGAGCGCTCAGGGAAACATGCAGGAAGTGGAACAAAAATAAGAGCGTGTTAGGAAACAAACACCAACCAGACATGAAGTGGTCACAACTTTGTCTTCATTATTCATTTCTGAGCACATTTCTTTGTTTGCATTGAGAATTGCAACATTACCATGGAAACAGTATGGCTGAGTCTGCTCTCAGTGTTGCTGTAGTGACGGCCAAGATACACTATATTGCCAAAAGTATTTGGCCACCTGCCTTGACTCACACATGAACTTGAAGTGCCATCCCATTCCTAACCCATAGGGTTCAATATGACCTTTTGCAGCTATTACAGCTTCAACTCTTCTGGGAAGGCTGTCCACAAGGTTGAAGAGTGTGTTTATAGGAATTTTCCACCATTTTTCCAAAAGCGCATTGGTGAGATCACACACTGATGTTGGTGGAGAAGGACTGGCTCTCAGTCTCCGTTCTAATTCATCCCAAAGGTGTTATGTCGGGTTCAGGTCAGGACTCTGTGCAGGCCAGTCAAGTCATTCATGTCTTTATGGACCTTGCTTTGTGCACTGGTGCACAGTCATGTTGGAAGAGGAAGGGGCCCGCTCCAAACTGTTCCCACAAGGTTGGGAGCATGGAATTGTCCAAAATGTTTTGGTATCCTGGAGCATTCAAAGTTCCTTTCACTGGAACTAAGGGGCCAAGCCCAACTCCTGAAAAACAACCCCACACCATAAATCCTCCTTCAGCAAATTTCACACTCGGCACAATGCAGTCCAAAATGTAGCGTTCTCCTGGCAACCTCCAAACCCAGACTGGTCCATCAGATTGCCAGATGGAAAAGCATGATTCTGTTAGAATAATTATGTATATATTATCACACTAACTTTAGTATGCTTAAAGTCTGTTGCTTTAGTTATGAGCTATTGTGCTCAAGTTAGACTTTTCTAATCTATGCAAGGACAAAAACTTCTTGTCTGAGGGGTGGCCTCAGCCATAGATGTAATCTTTGTTTCAGCCCGCTAACAGCCAAGGACTTCAAGGACCTCAACGAAGATAAGATGACAACACGCAGACGAAGCGAGGACAAGGCGAAATCACAAGGCCCCCAGCACATTCCGTCACGTACTGTGCGTCCTGGGCCTACTTTGCATAATATATGTGACCACTCCTTTTAGAGGCGGCCTCAGAGATGTGGACTATGGAACTTTGAATACAAAGAGGGACGCAGGAGCTGAACCTTAGAGCGTAGGGCGAGACTGTGACTAAGGGTGCAGCTCCATGCGTTCTCCTCATGAGCTAAATTGAACTCTGTCTGTGCATGATTCCTTGCTTCTTGTCTGATTAATAGATGTCATCAGTGTTTGAACCTGACGGATTCATCAGTCCAGAGAAGACGTCTCCACTGCTCTAGAGTCCAGTGGCAACGTGCTTTACACGCTTTGCATTGGACTTGGTGATGTATGGCTTAGATGCAGCTGCTCAGCCATGGAAACCCATTCCATGAAGCTCTCTGCGTACTGTACGTGGGCTAATTGGAAGGTCACATGAAGTTTGGAGCTCTGTAGCAAGTGACTGTGCAGAAAGTCTTTGCACTATGCTGACCTCTCTGTCGGTTTATGTGGCCTACCACTTGGTGGCTGACTTGCTGTTGTTCCCAAACTCTTCACTTTTCTTATAATAAAGTTGACTTTGGAATATTTAAGAGCACAGGTGGCATCCTATGACAGTTCCACGCTGGAAATCACTGAAAGCGGCCCATTCTTTCACAAATGTTTGTAGAAACAGTCTCCATGCCTAAGTGCTTGATTTGATACACCTGTGGCCGGGCCAAGTGATTAGGACACCTGGTTCTCATCATTTGGATGGCTGGACATCATACTTTTGGCAATATAGTGTAGGTTTGCGACGTACCAATTTGAAAATGTTATTACTGTGACCAAAAGTAATGATATTGTTGAAAGTGCTCAAACATGACTTATACACACACTGAAATCCTTAGACTTTTAAACATCAAATACATAAAGAAAATAGTTTTTTACTTTAGCACTTTAAATAAAAAGTGCATTACAAATTAAATCTATGATTTATTGTTCTCTTGAGTTGTCCGACTCTTTTCAGCGGTCCTTGAACTCACCGAAAACTACTTTTGTTTTTGTGTTTCTCGGCTCTGTCGTTTTGTGCCATGAAGCACAGCTTAGGGGTTGAACTTGTTAAAGTAGCAGTAAAGTGAAAAACAAGTTGACTTTATTTGTTTATTGTATCCATTAAACATATCGATTGTGTGTACAATCCGCAAAGTACAAACCCCGTTTCCATATGAGTTGGGAAATTGTGTAAGATTTAAATATAAACGGAATACAATGATTTGCAAATCCTTTTCAACCCATATTCAGTTGAATATGCTACAAAGACAACATATTTGATGTTCAAACTCATAAACATTTTTATTTTTGCAAATAATAATTAACTTAGAATTTCATGTCTGCAAAACGTGACAAAGTAGTTGGGAAAGGGCATGTTCACCACTGTGTTACATCACCTTTTCTTTTAACAACACTCAATAAACGATTGGGAACTGAGGAAACTAATTGTTGAAGCTTCTCAGGTGGAATTCTTTCCCATTCTTGTTTTATGTAGAGCTTCAGTCGTTCAACAGTCCGGGGTCTCCGCTGTCGTATTTTACGCTTCATAATGCGCCACACATTTTCGATGGGAGACAGGTCTGGACTGCAGGCAGCCAGGAAAGTACCCGCACTCTTTTTTTACGAAGCCACGCTGTTGTAACGCGTGCTGAATGTGGCTTGGCATTGTCTTGATGAAATAAGCAGGGGCGTCCATGAAAAAGACAGCGCTTAAGATGGCAGCATATGTTGTTCCAAAACCTGTATGTACCTTTCAGCATTAATGGTGCCTTCACAGATGTGTAAGTTACCCATGCCTTGGGCACTAATGCACCCCCATACCATCACACATGCTGCCTTCTGAACTTTGCGTCGATAACAGTCTGGATGGTTCACTTCCCCTTTGGTTTCGGATGACACGATGTCAAATATTTCCAAAAACAATTTGAAATGTGGACTCGTCAGACCACAGAACACTTTTCCACTTTGCATGAGTCCATCTTAGATGATCTCGGGCCCAGAGAAGCCGGCGGCGTTTCTGGATGTTGTTGATAAACGGTTTTCGCCTTGCATAGGAGAGTTTTAACTTGCACTTACAGATGTAGCGACCAACTGTAGTTACTGACAGTGGGTTTCTGAAGTGTTCCTGAGCCCATGTGGTGATATCCTTTACAGATTGATGTCCGTTTTTGATACAGTGCCATCTGAGGGATTGTGGAGTGATTTCTCCAGATTCTCTGAAACTTTTGATGATATTATGGACCGTAAATGTTGAAGTCCCTAAATTTCTTGCAATTGCACTTTGAGAAACGTTGTTCTTAAACTGTTTGACTATTTGCTCACGCAGTTGTGGACAAAGGGGTGTACCTGGCCCCATCCTTTCTTGTGAAAGACTGAGCATTTTTTGGGAAGCTGTTTTTATACCCAATCATGGCACCCACCTGTTCCCAATTAGCCTGCACACCTGTGGGATGTTCCAAATAAGGGTTTGATGAGCATTCCTCAACTTTATCAGTATTTATTGCCACCTTTCCCAACTTCTTTGTCACGTGTTGCTGACATCAAATTCTAAGTTAATTATTATTTGCAAAAAAAAAAAAGTTTATGAGTTTGAACATCAAATATGTTGTCTTTGTAGCATATTCAACTGAATATGGCTTGAAAATGATTTGCAAATCATTGTATTTCTGTTTATATTTACATCTAACACAATTTCCCAACTCATATGGAAACGGGAATTGTATATCCATCCATCCATTTTCTACCGCTTACTCCCTTTGGGGTCGCGGGGGGCGCTGGAGCCTATCTCAGCTACAATCGGGCGGAAGGCGGGGTACACCCTGGACAAGTCGCCACCTCATCGCAGGGCCAACACAGATAGACAGACAACATTCACACTCACATTCACACACTAGGGACCATTTAGTGTTGCCAATCAACCTATCCCCAGGTGCATGTCTTTGGAGGTGGGAGGGGCCTATCCCCAGGTGCATGTCTTTGGAGGTGGGAGGTGCCTATCCCCAGGTGCATGTTTTTGGAGGTGGGAGGAAGCCGGAGTACCCGGAGGGAACCCACGCAGTCACGGGGAGAACATGCAAACTCCACACAGAAAGATCCCGAGCCCGGGATTGAACCCACGACTACTCAGAACCTTCGTATTGTGAGGCAGATGCACTAACCCCTCTTCCACCGTGCTGCCCGGAATTGTATATATACATCACACATATATACATCCATGCGTCCATCCATCCATTCTCTACCACTTACTCCCTTTGGGGTCGCAGGGGGTGCTGGAGCCTATCTCAGCTACAATCGGGTGGAAGGTGGTGTACACCCTGGACAAGTCGCCACCTCATCACAGGGCCAACACAGATAGACAGACAACATTCACACTCACATTCACACACTAGGGACCATTTAGTGTTGCCAATCAACCTATCCCCAGGTGCATGTCTTTGGAAGTGGGAGGGGCCTATCCCCAGGTGCATGTCTTTGGAGGTGGGAGGAAGCCGGAGTACCCGGAGGGAACCCACGCATATATATATATATATATATATATATATATATATATATATATATATATATATATATATATATATATATATATATACACATACACATACACACACGCACATATATATATATATATATATATATATATATATATATATATATATATATATATATATATATATATATATATATATATATATATATTTGTATTTGGTTAAATAAGTATGAATTATTTGGAGTAACCAATGAAGAATCCATACGAGGAGAAACGCTATGGACTAAAATACTTCAGGCAGGAAAGAGGACAACCCGCAGCAGTGGACCCCACAGCACAAACAAAAACACACCTTGTCAGTTTATCTGTCAGCATAATATGAAAACTATTTGTTGAAATATAAAACAATATGGCCGTTAGCAAAGAAGAAAATCCCATACATTAGCCGCAAGCCTCAAATCCATAAAAAAAAGCATGGGCTTATAGTGTGAAAAAGAGGGCAATGATACTTTGGGGCAGTTCATTAGACGCAATTCTTAACGTTTTATGACCAACGAGACAAAGTAAGATTTGATTCATGAACACACGTAGGAAAGAGATGTGTGTCCATGATGCACGCTGGAATGCAAACATGCTTTTTCACAGGACCTCTCTGGCTGTTCAGGCTGCAAATGCTCTGCTGCGTGCACGCTGTCGCCTCGTGTCGCCCTCATCTACGTGACATTTAGTTGGCGTGCTGCTTGGAGGCGCTCCAGAAGCAGCGGCCATGGAGGCGCTATTTGTTTTAGGTGATCCCGCTCTCTGTGCTTAGATCTTTGATGTTGGTCCGCTCGAGGAGAACGTGCATGATGGCTTGACTGTGAGAAGGCAGAGACCACTCTGCTCTCTGGAGTCACGCTCTGCTGATGTCAGACTTGGTGTCCTTCTGGCGTCCTCAGTGACAAGTTCAAGTCTTTAAAGTGCAGCCAAGCTTCATAAAAAAGACAACCCAATAAAGATTCTCTAGTAAAAAATAAGAACTTGTTGTGTGGCTTTTAAAAGGGTGAAGAAGAACGTGTCCAAGGCTGCACACGCTGGATGTGATGAATACAAAGGCAGTGAAATAAGTCCACCAACACACAAATGTTCTTACTCATGCCAACCATTTGCAGGTCAAAGACTATTTTCTTGGAGTAAAAAAAACATTCGCAATTCAAAAAGTATTTTCTTGGAGTAAAAAAAACATTTGCAAGTCAAAAAGTATTTTCTTGCAGTAAAAAAACAATAGGCAAGTAAAAAAAGCAAGTTTATGTAAGTAAAAAAAACATTGTGAAGTATAAAACATGGTCTCCACTTTTGGCAGTTTTATTCCACCCTGC
Organism: Nerophis lumbriciformis; assembly: GCF_033978685.3. Taxonomy (NCBI): domain Eukaryota; kingdom Metazoa; phylum Chordata; class Actinopteri; order Syngnathiformes; family Syngnathidae; genus Nerophis; species Nerophis lumbriciformis. Next base: position 30,655,113 of record NC_084550.2, read on the forward strand.
ATCCACACACCAGCACTCAGCACACCCGTACTTCCCACTCTACAACCACAGGTGCTGCTGCTGAGCCAATGTAAGACCGTCAGAGCTCGTGTTATTTGCGCATGGTGCCGTCCGCCAAAAACAACAAATTAGAAGAAGCAAGGTGGCGAGTAAAATGGCGTACAAAAGAGAGAGGACCATTTTACTACCCACCCTGCTTCTTTATCTTTGTTATTTTCCTACTTTGTTTTATGAATATATATCCATCTATCCATCCATTTTCTACCGCTTGTCCCTTTCGGGGTCGCTGGAGCCTATCATCCATATATTTGTGTGCGCGTGTGCGTGTGTGTGTGTGTGTGTGTGTGTGTGTGTGTGTGTGTGTGTGTGTGTGTGTGTGTGTGTGTGTGTGTGTGTGTGTGTGTGTTTCTCCAGGCTCTCCAGTTTCCATACATGTGAGAGTAATGCTGAGCTGAAGTTGTGGAGGCATCATTTACAAACCACCCTGCTTCAAATGCAATCCACTTTATTTATATAGCACATTTAAAAAAAAAACAATAGAAGTTTGACAAAGTGCTGCACAGAAGTTAAGTCATACATACTAGAAGAGTCAGTAATATACAACATTTTGTCAGGAGCTCGCATGTCTGCAGTATTTGTGACCCTAAGATTCAGGAACCAGGAGGACGAAGATCAGGTAAGATGATTTTTATTCACTCAAACAGAAAATGAGGCATTTGAGGTCCAAAACATAAAGTCCTAAAATCCTCGAGCACTGAGGAGCAGGTGAAACAGGCATACATAGAAACATGCTGATTAGCAGCAGGTGTGGACCAGCTGCCAATCAACAGCAGGTGAGGGGGAAACAATGCTCAGCGGGACACGCAGGAAATAGAACCAAAATAAGAGCACTAATAGAAAATAAACTTAAAACAAGGAAGCACAAACTGAAATAAAGTGACAGATCATCACAGAATCCCCTCTTTAGGGACAGGTTCCAGATGTCCACAGGAAACAAAACATCGCTCTTGATAGCGCGGAAGGAATCCATAAGACGGTCACGTTATTGGCCGAGGAGGAGAAAGTCGCGTGGCCGGCAGCGACGATGACAACGATGACAGTGTCGTGGGCGGAGCCCTCAACAATGCTGACAGCGTCATTGGAGGAGCTGTCGATGATGATGATGACAACGCTGTGGGCGGATCCACTATCGACGAGGACGATGGCGGCGCCATGCGTAGTCCCGCCGGTGACGAGAAAGATGGCGGCGCCATGGGAAAGCCCGCCAGAGAGGATGAAATCGTCGTGAGAGGAGACGGCGACAACGGGGATGACAGCGGCATGTGCTTCCCAGCAACGATGCTGGTAGTAGCCCCCCCTTCACGAGGCGGATGCCAGACGCCATTCATTATTGGGAGAAGGAGTTCCTGGCTGTTGGTGTCCCCTCGTGCAAAAACCAGGGAAGTGGGCTAGGAGGAGGGACAACGGCATGTCCCGCGCCAAGTCCCAACAGGAGGCCAGGAAGGACATGACGGTTGGCTCCAACGGAGCCTTCGCCGGACTGGCAGGAAGAGCGGGTAGTGACGCTTGGACCAGCATTCAAACACTGGGCTGGGACCAGCATTCGATGCGGTGTGGGAACCGGTGGTCGACGCGATGCCGGCACAGGAGATAGCCGTGTAGCCGGTACAGGAGGTTGCACAAAAAGATATGGAGAAGATGGCGGCGGAAAGCCGAACTGTCAGCCAAGGTGGAGGGAGAAGGTCCGAGCCTGTTGTGGGCAGGGACCTCACAAACCTGGCTTTCAAGTCTTCCAAGAATTGTGTGGTCCAGAACGTCGGCTGAATGTCGCTGTCAGGGGTTCTCGCGAGGTCCCAGTCTGGCTCGACGATTATGTCAGGAGCTCGCATGGCTGCAGTATTTGCAACCCCAAGAAGCAGGAACCAGGAGGACGCGGAGCAGGTAAGATGATTTTTATTCACTCAAACAGAAAATGAAACATTCGTGCATGTAAGGTCAAAAACATAAGTCAATCCTGCACTGGGGAGCAGGCAAGACAGGCATAAATAGAAACATGCTGATTGACAGCAGGTGTGGACCGGCTGCCAATCAACAGCAGGTGAGGGGAAAACAGCGCTCAGCGGGACAAGCAGGAAATATAATCAACATAAGAGTACTGATAGGAAATAAACACAAAAAAAAGAAGCACAAACTGAAATAAAGTGACAGATCGTCCCACATTTAACTATAAAAAGAATAAATATATCAAATACATCAGAGAAAATAAAATAAACTAAAATCACACAACTCTCGTGCTGGTTTAAAAGCCAAAGAGTAAAAATATGTTTTAAGAAGTGATTTAAAAGTCATTAAAGAGGGAATAGCAAGAGGGATATTGTTCCAAAGTTTTGGGGCCACAGCAGAAAATGCACCATCACCTCTGGATTTTAAACGGGTTTTTGGGACAACAAGAAGAAACCGATCAACTGAACGCAGAGACCTTGTGGGGGTGTACATTTTTAAAAGCTCTGACATATATTGTGGCGCTAATCCCTTAAGAGATTTAAAAACAAACAACAATATTTTAAAATGAACTGGGAGCCAGTGAAGGGATGCTAAAATGTGTTCATGTTTTTTAGTAGCAGTTAAAAGGCAAGTGAGGGTGTACCTAATGTGCAGTCAATCTGCGAGGTCTTACAAACATCTTTCTTCTGAGGCTGAGGACACAAAGTGGTGTACTTGACGGGGGTGGAGGTGGTGGGAGCATCATGGCACCCTGGCCTGGAGGTGACAGGGGTGGAGGTGGTGGGAGCATCATGGCACCTTGGCCTGGAGGTGAGAAAAACAGGGAAGAAGTGAGCTGAGATGAAAGTGTTGGTGGCCATTATTGGAGATGAATAAAACAGAAGAGAGAAGGTTGTTGATGGCCATCAGGGACTGACAACTCTCCTGTGACTTCATGCAGACCACAAAGAAAGGAGCGCAGATGAAAGGAATCCCACTACATCCCACTACATCTCACTAAGTCTCACTACATCCCACTACATCCTACTATGTCCCACTACATCCCACTACATCCCACTACATCCTACTACATCTCACTACATTCCACGACCTCCCACTACACTTCACTACTGCCCACGACCTCCCACTACATTCCACGATATCCCACTACATCTCACTACATCTCACTACATCCCACTACATCTCACTACATCCCATTACATCCCACTACATCTCACTACATCCCACTACATCCCACTACATCCTACTACATCTCACTACAGCCCACTACATTCCACGACCTCCCACTACACTTCACTACTGCCCACGACATCCCACTACATCCCACGACATCCCACTACATCCCACTACATCTCACTACATCCCATTACATCCCACTACATCTCACTACATCCCACTACATCTCACGACATCCCACTACATCCCACTACATCCCACTACATCTCACTACATCTCACTACATCCCACTATATCTCACTACAACTCACTACATCCCACTACATCCCACTCTGACAGCACTCAGAGAGAACAACAGGAAACTGAACCAAAATAAGAGTGCTGACAGGAAATAAAACAAACACAGAGGAAAAACTAAAACTTAAGCAAACTGTCAGTGACAAGCCTGACAGTAGCCTCCCATCCCATTACGGATACCAGACGTTTTAGAACCCCCCCCCCCAAAAAAAACAGTCCAAAGTCCTGGGAGGGTTGAGGGAGGACAAGTAGGCGGGCCACCAGGCCGCAACCAGCGGGGAAGAGTTAGGTGGTGACGGCGAGTTGAATGCCGCCGCAATGGGCGAGGCGGCTCGTCCGCCGGCGTGGGAGGACCCACCAGAGACGATGGTGGCGCCCTCTGCTGGCCCACCGGAGACGATGGCGGCTCCCTCTGCTGGCCCACCGGAGACGATGGCGGCGCCCTCTGCTGGCCCACCGGAGACGATGGCGGCGCCCTCTGCTGGCCCACCGGAGACGATGGCGCCATCTGTTGCAGACCCACCGGAGACGATGGCGCCGTCTGTTGCAGACCCACCGGAGACGATGGCGCCGTCTGTTGCAGACCCACCAAAGACGATGGCGCCGTCTGTTGCAGACCCACCGGAGACGATGGCGCCGTCTGTTGCAGACCCACCAGAGACGATGGCGCCGTCTGTTGCAAACCCACCGGAAACGATGGCGCTGTCTGTTGCAGACCCACCGGAGACGATGGCGCCGTCTGTTGCCGGCCCACCGGAGTGCATGGTGGCGTCTGCCGGCCCATCGGAGTGCATGGTGGCATCTGCCGGCCCACCGGAGTACATGGTGGCGTCTGCCGGCCCACCGGAGTGCATGGTGGCGTCTGCCGGCCCACCGGAGTGCTTGGTGGTGGTGCCCTCTGCTGGCCCACCGGAGTGCATGATGGCGCCGTAGGTTGCAGACCCACCGGAGATGGCGCCGTCTGTTGCAGACCCCTCGGAGATGATGGCGCCGTCTCTTGCAGACCCACTGGGGCGAGAAGTAGCTGTGCCTCCCCAGCTGCACAGCTACTCATAGCCCCCCCCCCCCCCCCAAGGGACGGATCCCAGACGTCCCCAGATAGGCCCACAGACGACAAGGGTGGGTGGGAGAGGGCTTGAAAAGCGGCCGAACTTCTCTTCAAATTAGCCATTAATTCTAAAACTTTGTTAAGCCTCTCCGCCAAGGAAATCTCCGCGAGGTTCGTACTAGGCTGGATTATTCTGTCAGAGTTTGTTGGTGACGAACCCCAAGATGCAGAGAAGGCGGAAAGCATTGTGCGGGAAAACATGATTTAATGTCCAAAAGTAAAAATAAAGAAAAGACAAACCAGGAACTAGGAGGACAAACTGGAAACAGGGAACAGGGATCCAGCAAACAGGAACTAGGAACAAAAAGACAGTAAACTACAAACAGCTACAGAATATAGCTTACCGCTACTGCATACAGCTACACTGACATCGACACGACAGGTAGGAACGACAATAATCCAGCAGTGACTGGAGGGCAGGGCAGGTATAAATAGCAGCTGGCTGATTGACAACAGGTGTGGCAAGGTGCCAATCAGCCACAGCTGAGGGGACAGCACTCAGAGAGAACAACAGGAAACTGAACCAAAATAAGAGTGCTGACGGGAAATAAAACAAACACAGAGGAAAAACTAAAACTTAAGCAAACTGTCAGGGACAAGCCTGACAAAACTCTGCACTTACCTGGACACTCACCACTTTATTAACTTGCTTTACTCTGATAGAGATCTGCCTGTGCAATATGTTTTTAAAATTGTTATGTTTTTAAATGTTTTTATTATTCTTTGTTGGCTGGGTGATCATTCAGACATGTTAGATGATCCCTCAGACATGTTAGATGATCCTTCAGACATGTTAGATGATCCTTCAGACATGTTAGATGATCCCTCAGACATATTAGATGATCCTTCAGACATATTAGATGTTCCTTCAGACATGTTAGATGATCCTTCAGACATATTAGATGTTCCTTCAGACATCGTAGATGATCATTCAGACATATTAGATGATCCTTTAGACATGTTAGATGATCCCTCATGCATGTTAGATGATCATTCAGACATGTTAGATGAACCTTCAGACATGTTAGATGATCATTCAGACATGTTAGATGATACTTCAGACATGTTAGGTCATCATTCAGACATGTTAGATGATCCCTCTGACATGTTAGATGATCCTTCAGACATGTTAGATGATCCCTCAGACATGTTAGATGATCCTTCAGAAATGCTAGATGTCCTTCAGACATTTTAGATGATCCCTCAGACATGTTAGGTGATCATTCAGACATGTTAGATGATCCTTCAGACATGTTAGGTGATCATTCAGACATGTTAGATGATCATTCAGACATGTTAGGTGATCCTCCAGGCGCAGTGAAGACCAAGCAGAGATCTTCAATGGTGTGTATGTTTTCCGCAGCATTTCTTCTAACTTCATAAAGTGTGTCAGCAGCTCTAATTGCCTCCAGGATAATTCCACAGTCAATCAAACTCCTGCTTTATGTTCAGCACGCAGGAAAATGCGCCGAAACGTTCTGCAGCAAAGTGACTGAATTCCTAGAGCTGTGCAGTCCTCGGGCTAAGGAATGTTCTCCATAAATATTCTCACTTCAAGAGCTGCAAACACAGACTATAAGACAAGTTGTGAACAGACAAAATAATCTCTAATCATTAGAGTCACCTTAGTCTGCTCCTAACTTTTCGCAGCTGGAAGAGAACATGTCAAAGCACTGCAGACACCTGAACGTCTGTGGGAAAGAAAGAAAATGTCTCCCCTTTTGTCTTCCAGAGCCACAGCTGTCTTGCTGCAAACATGCAAGGAGGCGTTAGCATTAGCGTGTGCGCTAAAGACGTTAGCGCTGGTGACATTTAGAAGGTGCCAAGTTCAACCTTTGCAGAGCAGCCCTGGTCACTTTAGATTCATGTCAGCTGCAATTTACTGCTGCATTTCCTTTTGCCACTGCGCGGGAACAGACCAGCGTTTATTTGTGCTCTATGTACGGGTACTTCTCAAAACATTGGCCAGCCTTAAGACAACGTTTATCTGTGCTCTATGTACATGTAGTGAGTCTTATTCTGCGTTGTGTAGTTTTTTAAATAAAAGACCCTTCACCATGCCGTAGTTTCATTATTTATGTGTAACCTGTGTTGGAAACACGAAACAACACATACAGGTCTCAACTTTCTGGCGGACTGATAGCTGCTCCTTGCACTCAAAAAAGCGGAAGTAACAAACATTCATTCATATAAAAATAATAATAAATTAAATTACATTAACAAAAACGTTTTATCACAAAATAATAATAATGCACAAATCCACATACATGTGTTGGAAACACGAAACAACACATACAGGTCTCAACTTTCTGGCGGACTGATATCTGCTCCTGTGTGGTGTAAATACCATGCGTAAATACTACCAAACAATTCACACAGTCGACGCTCTACTTCTAAATAAACAAAATTGTGCATAAAAATTACTTTAAACAACACATCACTTGTACCCACACCATTATTGGGTTAACTTTTAAAGTATCTAGGAACGTTTAGGAAGAATATTTACAATATGAAGAAACACGGAGCAGTAAAGAACTATTACCTTGCACTCAAACGTCCGAAGGAAGAGGAAGTAAACAACCGAAAAAACAGCAAAGACACTTCCTGTACTTCAAAATAAAATATAACACCCTGTCGAGTTCATAATATAGCGCAACAACATCACACTATTACATACGGGTATGTCTCAAAACATATACCAGCCTTAGGGCGGCGTTTATTTGTGCTCTATGTACGGGTACGTCTCAAAAAATAGACTAGCCTTATGACAGTGTTTATTTGTGCTCTATGAACGGGTACGTCTCAAAAAATAGACCAGCCGTAAGATGGCGTTTACTTGTGCTCTATGTACGGGTACTTTACAGAAATTACAGAAGACTTACACTAGACTTAGACTAGACTAGACTAGACTGAATGGACTAGACTTAGACTAGACTTAGACTAGACTTAGACTAGACTTAGACTAGACTTAGACTAGACTTAGACTAGACTTCCTTTTTATTGTCATTCAAATGTGAACTTTACAGTACAGCTAAGAAGGTTGCACTAGCTGGTTGTAGTGCAGGATAAAAGAGCAATAGGGTGCAGATATAAATCAATAGATTACTGTACAGATAAATATATTGCAGGTTTATGGATGTATGTTATATTATCTTTATATTCCAGCCAGTTAATCCCTTTTTGGGGGGAATTGAGGGGATTATTATAATGCATTCAAGAGTCTTATGGCCTGAGGGAAGAAGCTGTTACAGAACCTGGAGGTTCTGCTATGGAGGCTGTGGAACCTCTTTCTAGAGTGCAGCAGTGAAAACAGTCCTTGGTGGGGGTGGAAGGAGTCTCTGCAGATTTTCTGAGCCCTGGTCAGGCAGCGGCTTTTTGCCATCTCCTGGATAGGAGGAAGAGGAGTCTTGATGATCTTTTCCGCCGTCCTCACCACTCTCTGGAGAGACTTCCAGTCTGAGGCACTGCAGGCTCCAGTCCAGACAGAGATGCAGTTGCTCTCTACAGTGCCTTTGTAGAATGTGGTGAGAATGGGTGGAGGGAGCTGTGCTCACAAGCCTTAGGACGGCATTTATTAGTGCTCTATGTACGGGTACTTCTCAAAAAATATGCCAGCCTTAGGATGGCGTTTATTTGTGCTCTATGTATGGGTACTTCTCAAAAAAATAGACCAGCCTAAGGACGCTGTTTATTTGTGCTCTATGTACGGGTACGTCTCAAAAAATAGACCAACCTTAGTATGGCGTTTATTTATGCTTTTTGTACGGATATGTCTCAAAATAATAGCACATCTTAAAAATCTCAATGTTTTTGTCACTCCCTTCAGAAAGGGAAGTCTATATATTCAGTACACATAGGGCCTGGTCTACTAAAGGTATTTGTGTATATTATTACAACTCTTGATTAAAAACTTGATAGCGCACACAAAGCTGATCTACTAAGTTAGAGGATTGCGTGGCTTAGCCTGGATCCATTTAGCGTGTCTGTCTTTATGTAAATGCAAAATAACTGCTAAGTATTAATCAAGAGAAGGACAAGATGTACATGTAATAATTTAGCACTCGCAATGTGATTTATCAAGACTGAAAGTGTCACGGTTTGGTTGCGGCTTACTGCGCGGTTTGTTTTACCGGGATACAAACGGACGACTCCGGACAGGACTTGCTGGTAGGAACATCATTTAATTCATAAAAAACACTCAAAGAGGTACAAAAGCAGAAAACCAACCGACGGAACAAGGTGCCAATCGCACTCGAAACTAAACTTAGTATAGGTTAGGGGAGAAGCAAAGCTTACGTGATGCGAGCATGAAGCAAACAAATAAGCCAGACCGACTGACTGGCAAAGACAGGCTTAAATAATGTCTCTTGATGAGCAACAGGTGAGCTTCCCGAACACAAGAGGCAGGTGCAAATAATAAGTAGCCATGGTAACAAACTCAGGAGGTGCACAAACAGGAACTAAAGGAGTCCAAAACAAACAGAAAACACAAAACATGATCCGGACCACGGATCATGACAGAGTCCCCCCTTAAAGACAGATTCCAGATGTCCACAAAAAAGACAAAAAAAACAAGCAGGGTCAAAAGTCACGGGAGGGCGGAGGGAGGACTTGGCGGTGGGTCGCCAGGCCAAGTGTCCCCGAATCCACCAGAGACGAGTCAGGTGGTGGCGGCGAACGGAACGCCGCTGCCGCAGGTGAGGCACCAACCAGGGAACGGCTACATCCGTGGCCGACGGGGAGGTGGGTGCACTTGGCGAGGCGGGCGACCAGGGAACGGCCAAATCCGTAGCCGACAGGGAGGTGGGAGCGTCATCGGCGAGGCAGGGGTGGAAGCAGCAGACGTCGGCGAGGCAGGCGTGGAAGCAGCAGACGTCGTCGAGGCAGGTGTGTAAGCAGCGGACGTCGTCGAGGCAGGCGTAGAAGCAGCGGATGTCGTCGAGGCAGGGATGGAAGCAGCAGACGTCTTCGAGGCAGGCGTAGAAGCAGCAGACATCGTCGAGGCAGGTGTGGAAGCAGCGGACTTCGTCGAGGCAGGCGTGGAAGCAGCGGACGTCGTTGTGGCAGGCGTGGAAGCAGCGGACATCGTCGAGGCAGGCGTGGAAGCAGCGGACAGGAACTGGTGCTTGAACCAGTTGTGGAGACGGTACTGGCCGTGACTTTGGCGGAGGTGGCCTAGCTGGGGGTTGCGGCTTGGCATGCCAAAGTACTGGTGGTGGTGGCCGGGCCGGAGGTTGCTGCCTGGCTGGGCGCAGCTGAGCCACCCCACTGGCACAGCTCCCGGCACTAGCCCCCCCCCCCAAAAAAAAAAACCACGGATACCAGACACGCTCATTGCGGTCCGGAACAGTCTTTAGGGGTGGGTGGAGGGAGGTCAGGAGGGCGGTAGACTCCTTCCCTTCAAATTGTCCAAAATGCCTCACTTTATTCCCCAACTGAGGTTGTGTGGGAGGACGAGAGGAAAAATTCAATGATGTGGGCGGGGCTTGAGTATTAGGGGGCGGAGCTTGAAAATCAGAAGGTGACTTGGGGTTGACAAAATCAAAATTTCGAAAAAATGTCCTGATAATATTTTATTTTTGGAATAAAGTCTTTAGGAGGTGGCTGACAGAGGGATACAGAAGGCAAAAAAAAAAATCCTGGTTCGTGACTTTCCTTGATGGCGCCGGCGGAGTGATGTCATCGCCTCGCGCCGGTTTAATGACGTCATCGGAGCTTGAGTGGATTCGCTCGACCGCCCATGCAGTGAAATGTTTGGCAAAGTGGTGAATTGGATTACCAAACTTCAGCGGTGAGGAATACTGGGCTGCTTGTGGTGTCCTGCTGTCCGGAGGAGGAGCTTGGGGGAACGACGCGTCCTAACGGCGAGGCGGAGCCTTTCTGTCTGACTTCCGTCTTCGCCGGCGCGTCTCCATCTCCTCGTTGTCAGCTGCGGGAGAACTGATTGCTGGCTTCTTTCTGTCACGGTTTGGTTGCGGCTTACTGCGCGGTTCGTTTTCCCGGGATGCAAACGGACGACTCCGGACAGGACTTACAGGTAGGAACATCATTTAATTCTCAAAAAACACTCAAAAAGGTACAAAAACAGAAAGCCAACCGACGGAACAAGGTGCCAATCGCACTCGAAACTAAACTCAGCATAGGCTAGGAGACAAGCTAAATTTCCGTGACGCGAGCATGAAGCAAACAAAGAAGCCAGACCGACTGACTGGCAAAGGCAGGCTTAAATAATGTCTCTTGATGAGCAACAGGTGAGCGTCCCGAATAATAAGTAGCCATGGTAACAAACTCAGGAGGTGCACAAACAGGAACTAAAGGAGTCTAAAACAAACAGAAAACACAAAACATGATCCGAACCACGGATCATGACAGAAAGTGCATGCAAAATATTTTGACTGTCAGAAATGAAATAAATAATAAACACATCAATTTAGCAATATTATTTTATAATTGTACAACTGCTGGATGACTTAAGAGGCTGATTACAACATGAACTGATTGGATGGACACATACAATGAAATATCTCATTTCTTAATTTCTTGCAAGCTTGATTGGTTCTGCAAGTTTGGTTTCAAAACACCTGCAAAAGTATTCTGAGCATTGGAATGGTCTGTGAGTGTGGGTCAGTAGGTGCACCACCACAAGGTCAGTAGGTGCAACACCACCAGGAAGACTGACTTGGTGGATATTCAGTCATCGACACACCTGACAAGGAATGTAAGCCAGGAAAGATCATTGCTTGTTTACAAAGTTCTTTCAAACATATTCTTAGAAAGCTGAGTAGAAGAAAAAGGTTAACTGGTCACTTGAGAGAACAGTCAAGCAAAACCCATTCAAGGATTGGTGGCACCTAAATGAGGCTGGAGTGGGTCAGCACATCAAGAGCCACTAGGCACACACAAGTCCTGAACGTAAGTTACATAGGTTTTAGTTCTTGTGTCAAACCACTCAAGATGATCTGCTGGCCCCACTATGGACTGGACTCTCACACTATTAACTAGATCCACTAGGGACTGGACTCTCACACAAGCTTTCTCATTGGGTTGAGTTTTTTCTTGCCCTGATATGGGATCTGAGCCGAGGATGCTGTTGTGGCTTGCGCAGCCCTTTGAGACACTCGCAACAGATTGCGAAGGTCCAATGACCGGTTCGAAGCCAACGCATCTGTATTGGCACCGATACTGGAAGAAAAGTGTTTCACCTTTACCAACTACAAATGCACGTCGAGTGACAAGACTCTACATGCAGAATGCCTCCCGTCGCTGTACCAACAGCTTCTGGCTACAGCTTTGCAGCAACATCCAATTAGCCGCTGACTCCGGTAACATCAAAGGCATGTACGACGGCATCAAAAAGAAGCTTGGACCATCACACCACACAACTGCTCCACTGAAATCGGCCCTGGGAGAAATCATCACTGACCGCTCTCATGCATGGCACCATCCAGTTTAATGGGTCCACATCAGACCCTTTCAAAATGTGCTGTAGTGTCAAGCAGGGATGCGTGCTAGCAGGCACTCTGTCTGGGATCTTGTTTTCCCTCCTCCTGTGCCCAGCATTTGGTACAGCAACTTAAGGAGTCTACCTTCACACAAGGACCGACGGCAAGCTATTCAACCTCGCCCGTTTGAAAGAAGAAGCTTGCCAGAAGCTTGTGGATGGCTACCAAAAGCACCTTTTTGCAGGTGAACTTGCCAAGGGACATGTAAGCAAATATTAACATTGCTGTATGTATACTTTTGACCCAGCATATTTGCTCACATTTTCAGTAGACACATAATAAATTCATAAAAGAAGCAAACTTCATGAATGTTTTTTGTGACCAACAATTATGTGCTCCAATCACTACATCACAAAAAAATAAGAGTTGTACAAATGATTGTAAAGTCAAGACAGCCATGACATGATGTTCTTTACAAGTGTATGTACACTTTTGACCACCACTGTATATACTACATGTTATTATGAATGTTACAACATGACATATATACTTATATCATGTAAATAAAGATGGAGGTGTTCGGATGATTTTAGAGTGCTTTATAGGCAGAATAGAGCGACTCTCAGTGACCCCATTGTTAGCTAAAATGTTGCTAATGTTTATTAATGATTCAGAATGCATAACAAAGAAAAACAAACACAAGGACTGAGCGATGGACACAATTTCAAAAGAGTGCAGTTGTCAGGCAGTGAGGTTTACTTACGTACTCATGTTACACCTTCTTGTCAGGAAGCTGATATTTCTGTGGGAAATAGTATTTCTTCAGTGGGTTTGGGGTTGTGATTGTCTGTAAGCCACAATCATCCAACGTATTTCACTCCACCTGCAATGGATCTTACTCGTTGAGATGAATGACAAAACCTTCATGGCAGGTTTTGTTCTTTTAGACACAAGTGTGCTATGGTCCTGGTGAAAAGAGAGAACTCTCCTTGGACTTCAGCATCATACCTGACAGCACTTGAATGCAACATCTGCAGCTTCCAGTCCAGCTGTGCCGTGTCTCCTTGCTGGTCCTGCAGCTGTGCAGTGAATAATGACATCAGAATGATGCATGCGCACCTCTGATGATGATGGATCTGCTCAGGTGGACTGGACAGAAAAGACGAGACTCAGGTGGACAAAAGACACGAGAGAGCACGTTTTGGAAAAATGTTGAGGATTTTTGTGTTGCTGTAATTGAGTAAAGCGTTTGCCTTCAGGCTGTTTTGTAAACGAGGCTCCACAGAGACATGAATTACACTCCTTGATTAAAGAAGCAATTATGCAGAGAAGATGGACACAGACTCACTCTAGAGTGATGTCAATCCTGTCAATAACACACCTTTGGCACCCCTTAACATCCGTCCAACCCCCGTGCACCCTGCCCACTTCTGTCAATCATGTCAGTCCAAATGTCCCTGTGCATCCTGTCAATCTATGTGTGCATCCATCTATATCCTGTCAATCTATGAGAGCATCCATCTATATCCTGTCAATCTATGTGAGCATCCATCTATATCCTGTCAATCTATGTGTGCATCCTGTCAATCTATGTGTGCATCCATCTATATCCTGTCAGTCTATGAGAGCATCCATCTATATCCTGTCAATCTATGTGAGCATCCATCTATATCCTGTCAATCTATGTGAGCATCCATCTATATCCTGTCAATGCATGTGCTGTTACACCGCGGTGAGGGAAGTCTTGTCTTGGTTTTTTCTGTCTTGTGATTTACATGTTTTATTTTGAAAAGCAACTCCTCTTGTTTCAGATCACGGGTCCTTCCTCTTGTGTCACCAGTCTGACGTTATTCCTGACCCTTGATTGTTTCCACCTGTTTCCCATTACCCTCATGTTCTTTATAAACCCAAGCCTCCCCTTGTTCTGTGCCAGATTGTCTCGGGCTTTCGTGCCTGTCTTGCATTCCATGTCCTTGTTCATGTCCATGCCTTGCCTTGTCCCACGTCTACGTCCTTGCTTCCAGAATATCCCACGCTGTAATTTTGAATTAACTTTTTTCCTCCCTCAGAGCGACTTTTGTTATTATACCTTTTTCTACCGCAGTGGTGAGTTGTAATTTTTCCTTAAAGATTTTTTCCTCAAAGTTTGTTGAGTGATTTTTTGTTTTCATTGATTAGAGTAGTTAAGTTTTATAGTCTTTATTTTCTTCCTCCTGTTGGAGCGTTTTTTGTTAAAGTTTTTTAATAACAGATACGGTGCTAATTATATCGTCCTTATTTTGTATTTCCTCCCTTTTGGAGTGATTTTCGTTTTTTCCCTTTTGGAACATTTTGTCGATAGTATTTTTGTATTTCATAGTATTAGAATTATTTTTGTATTTCATAGTATTAGAATTTACGCGGCTCTGGAGGCTTAAAGAGTTTTTCAAAATAAAAGCTTTATTTGGAATCACCTCTCTGCATCTGAGTCCCTTCCTTCGTCCAAGCCTGACATGTGCATCCTGTCAATCTATGTGTGCATCCATCTATATCCTGTCAATCTATGTGAGCATCCATCTATATCCTGTCAATCTATGTGAGCATCCGTCTATATCCTGTCAATCTATGTGTGCATCCATCTATATCCTGTCAATCTATGTGAGCATCCATCTATATCCTGTCAATCTATGTGAGCATCCGTCTATATCCTGTCAATCTATGTGTGCATCCATCTATATCCTGTCAATGCATGTGCATCCTGTCAATCTATGTGTGCATCCATTTATATCCTGTCAATCTATGTGAGCATCCATCTATATCCTGTCAATCTATGTGAGCATCTGTCTATATCCTGTCAATCTATGTGTGCCTCCATCTATATCCTGTCAATCTATGTGAGCATCCATCTATATCCTGTCAATCTATGTGAGCATCCGTCTATATCCTGTCAATCTATGTGTGCATCCATCTATATCCTGTCAATGCATGTGCATCCTGTCAATCATTGAGCACCCTTGCCCAAGACCCTGTGCACCCTACCCCAGCAATGCATCCTGTCAAAACCTTTTTGTCTTTGTGCATCCTGTCAATCCTTGTCCACTCCCTGTGCACCATGTCATACCCTGTGGGAATTACCCACCTTTGTGCATCCTGTCAATCCTTGTCCACTCCCTGAGCACCTGTCACATAGTGTTGGTGACGAACCCCAAAATGCAGAGAAGACAGGCTTGGTACAGGAAAACATGATTTAATGTCCATAAAAATAAGGCAAAACACAAACCAGGAAACAGGCACAGGCAAACTGGAGACAGGAAACAGGAACGAGCAAACAGGAACTAGGAATAACTAACGGCTAACTGGATATAGCTAACAAAAAAACAAGAAGTTAGGAGACAGCAAACTGTAAATAGCTATAGGAACTATTAAACAGGAACAGCTTACCGCAAACAAAGTATCAACACGAACGACAATACTCCAGCCCTGACTGGAGTGCAAAGCAGGTTCAAATAGCAGCTGGCTGATTGACAGCAGGTGTGGCCAGGTGCCAATCAGCCACAGCTGAGGGGACACAGCACTCAGAGAGACAAACAGGAAACTGAACCAAAATAAGAGTGCTGACAGGAATTAAAACAGAGGAACAACTAAAACTTAACCTTACTGTCAGGTACAAGCCTGACAGCACCATGTCATACCCTGTGGGAATTACCCACCTCTGTGCATCCTGTCAATCCTTGTCCACTCACTGAGCACCATGTCAAACCCTGTGGGACTTACCCATCCCTGTCCATCCCTGTGCCCTCTGACCAGCCTGTCAGTTCCTGTGCACTTCGCCCACATGTTCCCTGGCCATACTCTTCTTCACTGTTAGTCAACTTAGTGATGCAGGTGGTAGAAGTAGGAGCACAAAGCCGTGAATCAGAGAGCTCCAGCTCAACACCACCTATGACACCACCACACAATAAAGTGGCCATAGACCAAGGAGCACGGAGTACCACCGGTAAAGAATGATGACTCAGCGTTACTTTTTCCACTGTTGCCCGACTGAAAGCACCAAACTGCAGAAGAAAAGTAGTGGCAGGAAGCAGAAGCCGTTGTCTCTTTCTCTTGAAGGGCGGAACAAAACACTGTCAAGAAAGTTGTGACACAAAGCACAAAGTCATCTCCTCATGGGTGTGCTGGTCTATAGAGCAGACTTGACTTTCAGAGTACCTTCAAAAGTGGACATCATTTCAGTCAGCTGATGTCATACAACGTATCTACCTTTTCATGCAGATGACAGCGCTGATCTCTTACCTTAGTTGGCGACATGAAGGACCTGGTCTGCACAGATGTTCATGTCCTACATGCGCTGGCCATGTAGCATTCATGCTAGCAACACCATCCTCACATTCATGCTTGGCTTCAAGATGCTGATTCAAACTCCATGTGCACTGATGATGTGGCTGTAATTCTAACTCATGAACTTAGTTTTATGGAACGTTCCGTCAGAGTTTGTTTGAAGGGCAGAACATATCGCTCTAACTATCATCACTGGTGTGTGACGTCATCACTGCCTGTGCAATGTCATCTGCCTTCTGCCAGTCTAAACAAACTCTGTGATTATTCTTCATTATTCATGATAACGTGATGACTTTATTTGATCAATCACGTGTGCTAACGCCATTATATATATAAATATATATATATATATATATATATATATATATATATATATATATATATATATATATATATATATATATATATATATATATATATCAGTGACGTGCGGTGAGGTTGATGGCTGGTGAGGCACTGACTTCATCACAGTCAGATTTACAAACATATGAACCCCAAAGAGTATCTTATTCACCATTTGATTGGCAGCAGTTAACGGGTTATGTTTAAAAGCTCATACCAGCATTCTTCCCTGCTTGGCACTCAGCATCAAGGCTTGGAATTGGGGGTTAAATCACCAAAAATGATTCCCGGGCGCGGCGTCGCTGCTGCCCACTGCTCCCCTCACCTCCCAGGGGGTGATCAAGGGGATGGGTCAAATGCAGAGGACAAATTTCATTACACCTAGTGTGTGTGTGACAATCATTGCTACTTTAACTTAACTTTAACTTTACACATACAAACTGTAGCACACAAAAAAGCACATTTAATTAAAAAAAACGTTATTATGGTCTTACCTTTACTTATAAATTAAGTCCATGCACCACAACTAAAGCCCTCACTTCAACTTTCCACGTGCAAGATTTAATCTATTTAAAAAAGTGTAACCGAGGGTTTATAAATGTCGCCTATACTGTATGAAACTACAAAATAACAAACACGGAGGCTCCAGTTTACACGAGGACCACTTTATTTACATTCTTTCAAAAACCTCTGCAAAGTGACATCACTTCCGCTCTTAGCGCCTTCAAAATAAGAGCTCAAGGCATATACTGTATAACAGCGCATAAAAGGAACTTAACATCACAAAGAGGAAAGCCCATGAAAATAGGTTACAAAAGTCATTTAATAAGAAGCCAAAAAGTGCAAAAACAATAATGTTCGTTTTGGAGGAGTTGTGAATTAGGTACACCTGCAGTCTGCAGGTGTACCTAATGTTGTGGCCCTGCAGTCATTCACAACTCCTCCAACACCAACATTATTGTTTTTGCACTTTTTGGCTTCTTATTAAATAACTTTTTTAAATAGATTCAATCTTGCACGTGGAAAGTTTAAGTGTGGGCTTTAGTTGATATAACAATTCTACGGCGGGGGTGCAGGAGGCGGGGCTACTGGAGCCTCAGCCAGTGCGTCTTTTGCAGCCGTTTAATGATCGCTCAGCACAAGAAATACGTTACACACATACAGTTGTTGACAAAATACACTGTACATTATATACCTCAGCTAACTAAACTATGGAATTGTATAATCTAATTCATATAGCAATACAGTCTCACTGCACAGCAGGCCAGCAGTTAGCCGAGTCCGGAATCCATGTTGAGGCACTGAGTGACGTGCCTCAACTGGCTGCTGTTCACCGCACCGTCTCTTCTCAGTATTTGAACGGCAAATGTGAAAATTCAGCGATTTTGAATAAAAATGATCTAAAACTGGTAAAGTTAAATGGAAAATAACTTTAAAGTATAATCACTGGATACATATAACAATTTAATTTTTTTTTTTTCTTTTTACATTTTTTTTCTTTCCATGATGGCAGGTGAGGCCCCGCTTCACCTGCCTCTAGTGACTGCACGTCACTGATATATATATATATATATATATATATATATATATATATATATATATATATATATATATATATATATATATATATATATATATATATATATATATATATATATATAAACCCAGTTTCCATATGAGTTGGGAAATTGTGTTAGATGTGAATTTAAACGGAATACAATGATTTGCAAATCCTTTTCAAGCCATATTGAGTTGAATATGCTACAAAGACAACATATTTGATGTTCAAACTGATAAACATTTTATTTTTTGCAAATAATCATTAACTTTAGAACTTGATGCCAGCAACACGTGACAAAGAAGTTGGGAAAGGTGGCAATAAATACTGATAAAGTTGAGGAATGCTCATCAAACACTTATTTGGAACATCCCACAGGTGAACAGGCTAATTGGGAACAGGTGGGTGCCATGATTGGGTATAAAAGTAGATTCCATGAAATGCTCAGTCATTCACAAACAAGGATGGGGCGAGGGTCACCACTTTGTCAACAAATGCGTGAGCAAATTGTTGAACAGTTTAAAAAAAAACTTTCTCAAGCAGCTATTGCAAGGAATTTAGGGATTTCACCATCTACGCTCCGTAATATCATCAAATGGTTCAGAGAATCTGGAGAAATCACTGCACGTAAGCAGCTAAGCCCTCAGGCTGTACTGCATCAACAAGCGACATTACTGTGTAAAGGATATCACCACATGGGCTCAGGAACACTTCAGAAACCCACTGTCAGTAACTACAGTTGGTCGCTACATCTGTAAGTGCAAGTTAAAACTCTCCTATGCAAGGCGAAAACCGTTTATCAACAACACCCAGAAACACCGTCGGCTTCGCTGGGCCTGAGCTCATCTAAGATGGACTGATACAAAGTGGAAAAGTGTTCTGTGGTCTGACGAGTCCACATTTCAAATTGTTTTTGGAAACTGTGAACGTCGTGTCCTCCGGACCAAAGAGGAAAAGAACCATCCGGATTGTTATAGGCGCAAAGTGTAAAAGGCAGCATGTGTGATGGTATGGGGGTGTATTAGTGCCCAAGACATAGGTAACTTACACATCTGTGAAGGCACCATTAATGCTGAAAGGTACATACAGCTTTTGGAGCAACATATGTTGCCATCCAAGCAACGTTACCATGGACGCCCCTGCTTATTTCAGCAAGACAATGCCAAGCCACGTGTTACATCAATGTGGCTTCATAGTAAAAGAGTGCGGGTACTAGACTGGCCTGCCTGTAGTCCAGACCTGTCTCCCATTGAAAATGTGTGGTGCATTATGAAGCCTAAAATAGCACAACGGAGACCCCCGGACTGTTGAACAACTTAAGCTGTACATCAAGCAAGAATGGGAAAGAATTCCACCTGAGAAGCTTAAAAAATGTGTCTCCTCAGTTCCCAAACCTTTACTGAGTGTTGTTAGAAGGAAAGGCCATGTAACACAGTGGTGAACATGCCCTTTCCCAACTACTTTGGCACGTGTTGCAGCCATGAAATTCTAAGTTAATTATTATTTGCAAAAAAAAAAATAAAGTTTATGAGTTTGAACATCAAATATGTTGTCTTTGTAGCATATTCAACTGAATATGGGTTGAAAAGGATTTGCAAATCATTGTATTCCGTTTATATTTACATCTAACACAATTTCCCAACTCATATGGAAACGGGGTTTGTATATATATATATATATATATATATATATATATGTGTATATATATATATATATATATATATATATATATATATATATATGTGTATATATATATATATATATATATATATATATATATATATATATATATATATATATATATATATATATATATATATATGAATCTGAAGCATGGACATCTTGTGGTGAATATCTTATCAAAATGATTATTATAGTTATTATTATTATTATTATTATGATGATTATTATTATAGTATTATTATTATTATTATTCACAAGGAATCCTTTTTTTGTGGTGAATATTTTATTATTATATTAATATTACTTTATTATATTATTATTATTATTATTAATGTTATTATGATAATTATTATTATTATTATTAATGTTATTGTTATTAATATATTATAATTATTATTGTTATTATTATTATTAACAAGGAAGCCTTTTCTCATGGAAAATATTCTCAGCAGAGTCCAGACGGTGTTAATGTCTTCATTCCACGCTGGCTTTAATGTGAGTGGACGGCTGCTGGAGGACAACATGATGCAACATGACAGGAGTGAAATTTGAAAAGCAGATGTGGCCTGCGGAGCAACTTTGTCCATGTGACCATCTTCCTACACTCCAGCTGGGATGCAACATGATCACACAGCCCTGTGATTGCAACATGATCACTCAGCCCTGTGATTGCAACATGATCACTCAGCACTGTGATTGCAACATGATCACTCAGCACTGTGATTGCAACATGATCACCCAGCCCTGTGATTGCAACATGATCACTCAGCCTTGTGATTGCAACATGATCACCCAGCCCTGTGATTGCAACATGATCACTCAGCACTGTGATTGCAACATGATCACTCAGCACTGTGATTGCAACATGATCACTCAGCACTGTGATTGCAACATGATCACCCAGCACTGTGATTGCAACATGATCACCCAGCCCTGTGATTGCAACATGATCACTCAGCACTGTGATTGCAACATGATCACTCAGCACTGTGATTGCAACATGATCACTCAGCACTGTTATTGCAACATGATCACCCAGCCCTGTGATTGCAACATGATCACTCAGCACTGTGATTGCAACATGATCACTCAGCACTGTGATTGCAACATGATCACTCAGCCCTGTGATTGCAACATGATCACTCAGCCCTGTGATTGCAACATGATCACCCAGCCCTGTGATTGCAACATGATCACTCAGCACTGTGATTGCAACATGATCACTCAGCCCTGTGATTGCAACATGATCACTCAGCCCTGTGATTGCAACATGATCACTCAGCACTGTGATTGCAACATGATCACTCAGCCCTGTGATTGCAACATGATCACTCAGCCCTGTGATTGCAACATGATCACCCAGCCACAGTCCATGGCACAAATGCCCTCCCCAAACAAGGATTGGTGCATGAAGGTGCACACCCGCCTCACTTTGAAGACCTGTTGGCTCCGTCTTTGAAAGGATGTTGGCGCCGCCCGCTTGAGGCGGATCCAGTCTTGACTTCCAGTGGTCCAGTATTCAGGGGGTCTGGGGGGGGGGGCTATTCAGGGGGTCAGAGGGGGGTGGGACTGAAGTGCTCCTGTGAAAAATGAGGGTCTCCTCTTCAGTTTCTGAGTGAGGAGGACTCTGTGATCAGGTCCTTCTTCAAAGCTGGTCTGGTCTGGGTCATGCTCAGAGTGTCAAAGGTGCTAACATGTCTGGCAGCAATGTCACCCATGACAAGATGGCCACATTCTGCCCACTTCTGCTCCGGTGACGGGTGAACGAGAAGGATGCTTGCCGCTATTTTCCCACCAGAAAAAAATAGCGTCTGTGCCATTAATTCATTCTTATTATTTTGCAACCACTTCCTGTTGTGGTGTGTGTGGCACCTAGCATTTGTTTGCCACCTGTTTGTCCGTCTGCAGCGTATCTACAAGCACCGCCTCCTTCCTTGAGGTTAGGTTGCTTTATCTCTGCTGCTGCAACACACCTTCATGGACCAGCTCTACCAAAGTTAAAGTTAAGTTCAAGTTAAAGTTAAAGAAGCAATGACTGTCACAGGTGTGCTGAAGTTTGTCCTCTGCATTTGACCCATCACCTTGTTCACCCCAAAATATATGCTGATTATTTGATCAACACCCACAATACTTGGAAGAGGGCACACAAATATAATATATGTGACTTATCAAGACTACAACTGTTCTGTAGCTGCTTGCTGTTTTGCGTCTTTAGCACATTGGTGTCAATCTCGTTATCATTGAGGGCCACATCACCGTTATGGCGGCCTTCAGAGGGCCACATGTAACGGTGGATATTTGAATACCAATATAAATGACAATTATTTATTATTGTATATATTTTACATACACACAAAAATGTACTCTTTGTTCAGTTGTCAACATTTTACAGTTCAATGTATCTTTTTTTATAATATGTATTGTAATGTTTTTACTGTAAATCTGCAGTAGTTGTTGTTACCGTCTATTACTGTAAATAGAACAACGATACCGCCGTTATGTAATTTTCATTTATTTTTATTTTTTTTTTATATTAAAGTTTCGCCAACTAAGCTACCCGTTTTTTGACATAAAAATAATTTTTACAGTGTACAATTTATGATGGATAACTTGATTTAAAATCATGAGTCAAGTGATATTTCAGTATTTATTTTATCATTGGACAGCCAATAGTTTCCCGTATGTCTTTGAATGCATCATGCAGCGTATTTATGGTTGGACAGCCAATAGTTTCCCGTATGTCTTTGAATGCATCATGCAGCGTATTTATGGTTGGACAGCCAATAGTTTCCCGTATGTCTTCGAATGCATCATGCTGCATATTTATGGTTAGACAGCCAATAGTTTCCCGTATGTCTTTGAATGCATCATGCAGCATATTTATGGTTAGACAGCCAATAGTTTCCCGTATGTCTTTGAATGCATCATGCAGCATATTTATGGTTGGACAGCCAATAGTTTCCCGTATGTCGTTGAATGCATCATGCAGCGTATTTATGGTTGGACAGCCAATAGTTTCCCGTATGTCTTTGAATGCATCATGCAGCGTATTTATGGTTGGACAGCCAATAGTTTCCGGTATGTCTTTGAATGCATCATGCAGCATATTTATGGTTGGACAGCCAATAGTTTCCCGTATGTCTTTGAACGCATCATGCAGTGTAATAGTTATTATTCCTGCAGCAACCCTCAAATGCCAAACATGAACATATTCCCACTTTGGGACCACGCTGGCTCCTCGCCGCTCCGTGTTTGCGTGGGTGGGCGGAGCATGATGGATTCCTTCCGTCTGCCGCCTGCACTGATTGCCTGGGGACCATGGCGGGCCCCGAGACGAGCGGAGGGCCTCTTCTGTGCCTCACCTTGATCAACATTCAGCATTGCCCCCTGAATCCATCAACACCCCCGACACACATATACACACACACACACACACACATATATATATATATATATATATATATATATATATATATATATATATATATATATATATATATATATATATATATATATATATATATACAGGTAAAAGCCAGTAAATTAGAATATTTTGAAAAACTTGATTTATTTCAGTAATTGCATTCAAAAGGTGTAACTTGTACATAATATTTATTCATTGCACACAGACTGATGCATTCAAATGTTTATTTCATTTAATTTTGATGATTTGAAGTGGCAACAAATGAAAATCCAAAATTCCGTGTGTCACAAAATTAGAATATTACTTAAGGCTAATACAAAAAAGGGATTTTTAGAAATGTTGGCCAACTGAAAAGTATGAAAATGAAAAATATGAGCATGTACAATACTCAATACTTGGTTGGAGCTCCTTTTGCCTCAATTACTGCGTTAATGCGGCGTGGCATGGAGTCGATGAGTTTCTGGCACTGCTCAGGTGTTATGAGAGCCCAGGTTGCTCTGATAGTGGCCTTCAACTCTTCTGCGTTTTTGGGTCTGGCATTCTGCATCTTCCTTTTCACAATACCCCACAGATTTTCTATGGGGCTAAGGTCAGGGGAGTTGGCGGGCCAATTTAGAACAGAAATACCATGGTCCGTAAACCAGGCACGGGTAGATTTTGCGCTGTGTGCAGGCGCCAAGTCCTGTTGGAACTTGAAATCTCCATCTCCATAGAGCAGGTCAGCAGCAGGAAGCATGAAGTGCTCTAAAACTTGCTGGTAGACGGCTGCGTTGACCCTGGATCTCAGAGTGGACCGACACCAGCAGATGACATGGCACCCCAAACCATCACCCAACCATGCAAATTTTGCATTTCCTTTGGAAATCAAGGTCCCAGAGTCTGGAGGAAGACAGGAGAGGCACAGGATCCACGTTGCCTGAAGTCTAATGTAAAGTTTCCACCATCAGTGATGGTTTGGGGTGCCATGTCATCTGCTGGTGTCGGTCCACTCTGTTTCCTGAGATCCAGGGTCAACGCAGCCGTCTACCAGCAAGTTTTAGAGCACTTCATGCTTCCTGCTGCTGACCTGCTCTATGGAGATGGAGATTTCAAGTTCCAACAGGACTTGGCGCCTGCACACAGCGCAAAATCTACCCGTGCCTGGTTTACGGACCATGGTATTTCTGTTCTAAATTGGCCCGCCAACTCCCCTGACCTTAGCCCCATAGAAAATCTGTGGGGTATTGTGAAAAGGAAGATGCAGAATGCCAGACCCAAAAACGCAGAAGAGTTGAAGGCCACTATCAGAGCAACCTGGGCTCTCATAACACCTGAGCAGTGCCAGAAACTCATCGACTCCATGCCACGCCGCATTAACGCAGTAATTGAGGCAAAAGGAGCTCCAACCAAGTATTGAGTATTGTACATGCTCATATTTTTCATTTTCATACTTTTCAGTTGGCCAACATTTCTAAAAATCCCTTTTTTGTATTAGCCTTAAGTAATATTCTAATTTTGTGACACACGGAATTTTGGATTTTCATTTGTTGCCACTTCAAATCATCAAAATTAAATGAAATAAACATTTGAATGCATCGGTCTGTGTGCAATGAATAAATATAATGTACAAGTTACACCTTTTGAATGCAATTACTGAAATAAATCAAGTTTTTCAAAATATTCTAATTTACTGGCTTTTACCTGTGTATATATATATATATATATATATATATATATATATATATATATATATATATATATATATATATATATATATATATATATATATATATCATTTCACTTTACATCATGTCTGAAAAGGAGTGGGAAGTAGCAGAGCTTATTTAATCCTACCCCTTTCCCACTTCAGAGCCTTTACAAATACATACGTTCATTTACTGACTTCACTTTATAGTAAAATGATATCCGTGAATGAGTAATACAACAGTTTTGTAACATATAATTAACATTTCAATAAGGTTGAAAGTGTTTCTCATAATTCTTCCTCTTTGTACTTTGTAAGAACAGTCTCTTAAAGTGGATCATATCATTACAATGTTTCACTTCTTTACTAAATTATTCCCGCGCCCGGGAATAATTTTTGGTGATTTAACCCCCAATTCCAACTCTTGATGCTGGGTGCCAAGCAGGGAGGTAATGGGTCCCATTTTTATAGTCTTTGGTATGACTCGGCCGAGGTTTGAACTCACAACCTACCGATCTCAGGGCGGACACTCTAACCACTAGGCCACTGAGTAGGTAACCAGGGACTTCCCAAATAAATGGAGGAGCACGTGGGACTGTTAGCTCAGAGCATGGTGGGCGATTGTAACTGACCGTGCAATCCCAAACGTCTCTCCTCATGAGCTAAATTGAACTCTGTCTCTGCATGATTCCTTGCTTCTTGTCTGTTTAATAAATGTCATCAGTGTTTGAACCTGACATCTTCTTGGTCCTTCGAGTCGGATTCCAACACGTCTGACGATTCCAGCCGGGTGAGTAAAACCAGAAGACCATGGCAACCATCTCCCAGTGAGGAGCTGCTTTTCTTCACCCCCGGCTGGGATCTGAGGATTGACGGGAAAAACCGAGGACAAGAGGAAGGAACACAGATTTCAGTGAGTACGTTTTGAATTCCAAAGGAAAAAAGCGTGTGACTAAGAATTACGACGCGTAGAAAGAGCGTGTGACTAAGGGTTACGACGCATAGACAAACCCTGTAAATCCTAGGCTCTAACAGGTAAAAAGGCCAAAGAATCAGAAGGACGGCGGAGTTCACGAAGGAAAAAAAAACAAACTGAAAATTCAGTATAATTTAAATTAAACTGTAAATCTCACATTAACTTTGTAAAAAGGAACGTGTCTAAAACCACTGCCATATTAAATAGATGTAAATGAAGTCGGAAGTAGGGTTGTACGGTTTACCAGTATTAGTATAGTACTGCACTACTAATCAATCATATTCTTTACAATACCGCCTCTAATAAGTAAATACAATAATAACGTTTTTTGCTACAATAAAGACAATAATGACATTTTTTGTGGTCCCCTTTATTTAGAAAAGTATCGAAAAGTACCGAAAAGTATCGAAATAATTTTGGTACCGGTACCAAAATATTGGTACGGGGACAACATTAATATATACATGTGTATGTTGTGGTAAATGCATGAATTTACATGCGATCAAGTACTATGATATTGACAGAGACTCTAGAGTCCTTTCTTGTCTTTCTTTATCTCAAGATGATTTCTTTTCTTTTTTCTTTTTTTTTAATCTCTATTTGAAACGTACAAAGCCTACACCTTTTTGGTCAGGAAATGTAAACTTGTATTTATTAATCTGCTCTGCACTTGAAGTGTACTTTTTACATCAACTGGTGACCAAATAAAAACCACTGAAAGGAATTGAAGCTAAACATGTTACACAGAGACAAGACAAGCCTATCACTAAACTAGCAGCTAAGCTAACTTGAAACTACACAAGAAATAGGTGCTTAGTAAAAAGTCTGTTACATGAGAAAGTAGGCAGCCATTGATTGACAGGCCTGTAGAAAGAGGATGCTATGACGTGTCGTGTTCAGGCGTACACGTGAGGGGAGGACAGATGTGTAGTGTCCAGACCAAGGCCAGTATCAGGACAGGACTGAATACACAATATTTGTATACCCACAAATTCACTTTGCTTCATATTGACAAATTCAAGCAATCATTTCCTGGACACTGAAGACTGTGATGGACTAAAAGAAGGATTTCAATGAGTAGTTGAAAGTACTTTTTCATTGTGTTGAGTTATCCTGTACTTATTTTACTTCAACAATTGTACTTATTTTACTTCAATGGTAATCCCATCACTCATTTTGCCATGCACTTCACCGATTGGGCTATCAGTCAGCTGGAGACCCGCGCGGATGACGTCATTCCGTCCACTGGTGATGACGTCAGAGACGAAGATTTGTTTTTAAATTCTGTTAACTCTTTCTGTCAGCCGCCTCCAAATGACTTTAATTCTACTGTTAAACATTATCAGGACATTTTTGTTAAATATAGGTCTAGTCAGCCCCAGTCTCCTTCTGACTTTCAAGCTCCACCCCCAATTACTTTGGCCCCACCCCGTATGGCTCAAGCTCCGCCCACTCCTCTGTTTTCTCCCTCCTCGTCGTCCCTACATTCCCATATTGGGGAGTTGAATAGACAATTTGGACAATTTAAAGAGGAGGGGTTTACCCCCCTCCTGACCTCCCTCCACCCACCCCTGAAGACGGTTCCAAACCACAAGGAGCACGTCTGGTATCCGCTTCTTGAGGGGGGGGCTAGTGCTGAGAACTGTGCTAGTGGGGTGGCACAGCTGCGCCCAGCTAAGCCGCAACCCCCGACCCGGCCACCGCCTCCAGTCCTTTGGCATTCCAAGCCGCAACCTCCTGCCCGGCCGCCACCACCGGTCTTTCGGCCGGCTAAGCCTCAACCACCGGCCCGGCCGCCACCACCAGTCCTTCGGCCTGCTAAGCCGCAACCTCCGGCCCGGCCGCCACCACCAGTCCTTTGGCAAGCTAAGCCGCAACCTCCGGCCCGGCCGCCACCACCAATCCTTCGGCCTGCTAAGCCGCAACCTCCGGCCCGGCCGCCACCACCAGTCTTTCGGCCTACCAAGCCGCAACCCCCAACTAGGCCACCTCCACCAGCACCTGTCGCAGCAGCATGACCAGCACCTGCCCCTAGGCTGGTTTCCACACCAGCACCTGCCCCTAGGCTGGTTCCCACACCAGCACCTGCCCCTAGGCTGGTTCTTACACCAGCACCTGCCCCTAGTCTGGTTCCCGCACCAGAACCTGCCCCTAGGCTGGTTACCGCACCAGCACCTTCCCCTAGGCTGGTTCCCGCACCAGCACCTTCCCCTAGGCTGATTTCCGCACCAGAACCTGCCCCTAGGCTGGTTTACGCACTAGCACCGACTCCAAGGCTGGTTTACGCACTTGCTTCCACGGCAACGACAACGACAGCCCGGACGCCTGCGCCTCTGGCTCCGCCCACGCTAGCAGACGATCCGCCTGCTCCGCCCACGCCGGCAGACGAGCCGCCTGCTCTGCCCACGCCGGCAGACGACCCGCCTGATCCGCCCACGCCGGCAGATGTGCCGCCTGCTCCGCCCACGCCGGCAGACGAGCCGCCTGCTCCGTCCACGTCGGAAGACGTACCCCCCTTAAGAGGGGGGTACTGTTATGATCCGCTGCCCGGATCATATTTCTGTTTACGTTTTCGAGGCACTTGTGTTTTCTGTTAGTTTTGGACTCCTTGAGTGCCTGTTTGTGCACCTGAGTTTGTTGCCATGGCTGCTTATTGTTTACACCTGCTGCGTGTGTTTCTGGACGCGCACCTGTTAGTCATCACTGACATTATTTAAGCCTGCCTTGCCAGTGAGTCGGTCTGGCTTCCTAGTTTGTTTTCATACAACAGATGACGACTTTTGTTTCCTGCTCTGAACCTGCTGGCTTCCACGTTAGGCTCCTTTTTACCTTCTAGCTCCCACGCTAGCTCCTTTAGTTTTTGCCTTCCGTGCTATGAGCACGTTTTTGTTTGTTCCAGTATAATTTATTTCTTAAATAAATCCTTTCTTACCTGCACGCTGTGTCTGAAGCTCGTCTGCATTCCTGGGAGAACGAAACCTCGCATCACCATGCGCCCAGTTCGTCACAAGGGCAACAACGTTAATATGTTTGATGAAACGTGATTATATGCATGAGTGTATGTATCCATATGTACTTGTATATGTACAGGTATGTGTATATGTATGTTTGTACAGTGAATGTATATGTACAGTATGTGTATATATGTATGTTTGTACAGTGAATGTATATGTACAGTATGTGTATATGTATGTTTGTACAGTGAATGTATATGTACAGAATGTGTATATGTGTTTGTACAGTGAATGTATATGTACAGTATGTGTATATGTATGTTTGTACAGTGAATGTATATGTACAGTATGTGTATAGGTATGTTTGTACAGTGAATGTATATGTACAGTAAGTGTATATGTATGTTTGTACAGTGAATGTATATGTACAGAATGTGTATATGTGTTTGTACAGTGAATGTATATGTACAGTATGTGTATAGGCATGTTTGTACAATGAATGTGCGTGTGGATGTACGAACTTTGAGTATGTAAATATGTACTGTATTTGTGTACCGTATTTTTCGGACTATAAGTCGCTCCGGAGTATACGTCGCACCGGCCGAAAATGCACAATAAAGAAGGAAAAAAACATATATACGTCGCACTGGAGTATAAGTCGAATTTTTTGGTGAAATGTATTTGATAAAATCCAACACCAAGAATAGACATTTGAAAGGCAATTTAAAATAAATAAAGAATAGTGAACAACATGTTATGTATGTTGTCTTCTCCCTGCCTTCTCTATTGGTTTTTTCAGTTTCTTCCACAGTCTTTTGTCTCCAACGAGGCACACCTGCTGCTAATCATCTCCGGGTAGTATTTAAGCGCGTCTCCACCAGCTGGTCCCCGCCGGTTATTCTTCCTGAACTCTACTCTGACATGTGTTACCTTGACTCAGCTTCCCTGGTATGTTGCCTTCACATATTTCTGTTATATTGACCTTGTTGTGTTTTTGTTTTTCTAGCCACCTTGTTTTAGAGGACTAGTTTTTTGCCACGCTGTGTGCGTTCCTGACCTTGGTTCCGCCAACCTCTGAAAGAGACTCCTTTTGTTAGATTTTCCATGGTGTGCACTTTTTGCCCCATCATCCTTAGTTACCATTTTTGGACTTATTAAATATTTTCATTTGTTATCGCTTCCCTTGCCTCCATTCTCCGCATCCCGGGGTCCACCCTTGAACTCGATCCTAACACAACAGGCTGAATAAGTGTACGACACATGATGCACAAATAACCAACTGAGAACGTGCCTGGTATGTTAACGTAACATATTATGGTAAGAGTCATTCAAATAACTATAAGATATAGAACATGCTATACGTTTACCAAACAATCTATCACTCCCGATCGCTAATTCCCATGAAATGTTCGTCCTCAGTGTCGCCTCTGGTATGCGCCCCGCTAGCGTCCTTTCTTTCTGCTGCTCGATTGCTGTTCTCTGCAGCATATTTCACTACGTCCAGCTTGTAATCTGCAGTATATGATTTCCTTTTCGGTACCATTTTAGTTCAGTCCTTCTCAGTTTTTATAAGTTACCGTTAATGTTGATGTGATCCATTTTAATAGCTCCGCCAGTAGCGTATAGCATATAGCAGTTAGCATCCCAGGACCCACAATGCACTTCTGCCATGACCCGCCCCCCGCAGAATTCTTATTGGTTGGCGTGTGAGTGACGATTGCTGACGTGTGTGTGACGATTGCGGACATTTTCTTCGTCGCTCACGCGAATGAGATAAATAATATTATTTGATATTTTACGGTAATATGTTAATAATTTCACGCATAAGTCGCTCCAGAGTATACGTCGCACCCACGGCCAAACTATGAAAAAAACGTTGACTTATAGTCCGAAAAATACGGTATGTATGTGGGAGCGTAGGTACCTATGTATGTATGTATGTATGTCGGAGGCAGATATTTACATATATCCGAATTTAAGTTGTACTTCTTCCATTTCTTTGTCATATTTGAAAACAACTCGTGTTTTCCATTTCTTCTCTTGATGCTCTGTCAGCAAGTATACTGTGTGTGTTGCCCTTGAGTTCTTTGGAATGTGTTTTGACTAGCATTTGTTTTGTCTACAGAGATGGGACGAGAGAGAGGGTGGTGGGATCGGGAAGACAGACCATTTTGGGAGGCGCAATAGAATGTTCTATGGTTAGACTGGTCTCAATCAATGTATATTGGCAAAGCTTTGAGAATATACAACAAAATACCTATTCTGTCTCTGGTGGTTTTTCAACTCAGCTTTAAGTGTCGGAAAGAACTTGGGAGCGAATTGTGACTTGAATTCCCTGGGAGGAACAACTGGTCCAAAACGCAACAATTGGGGCCTCGTCCGGGCGACACGCTGAGAATTGGACACCTCTTACACTCTTCTGGACAGACTCACGAGTGGCCAAACAAAAACAAGGTAAGCAGAGCCTTTTTCTAAAATCTGCTTTAGGAGTCTGTCTTGAAGTATGTAAGTCAAACACTGTTTGTACCCCAGACACAGAGTGGACATTTTGATAGATTGGTTGCATTTTGCCTTGTCCGTCATTGCATATGGTGGCCAACTCATGTCATTGCGTCTTAAATCTTTCACCTGTGACTAGAATAGTTGGAGGTTCAAGTCCTTTCGTATGTTATATTCTTGGGTTAGAGTCCGTTTGAATAATACTATAAAGATGGAGGTTCAAGTCCTTTCGTATGTTATATTCTTGGGTTAGAGTCCGTTTGAATAATACGATAAAGATGGAGGTTCAAGTCCTTTTGTATGTTATATTCTTGGGTTAGAGTCCGTTTGAATAATACGATAAAGATAGATTACCGTGACGGGCTGCTTCACTGACGAGTAAGCAAATAGTCGGGTGTGGCTCGCCCTGGGGTTTTGGTCTCCCCTAAAAGAGTTCTGGGTTCAAGTCATTTTGTATGATACAATAAAGAGCACAGGTGAAGATTGAGAAAAAATAGATGAGATGGCCACGGAATGTGATGGCGGTGGGGGGGGGGGAGTGTGATGAATGTACTGTTGTCAACAATGAAATTAGCAGGTAGAGTTTAAAAGGAGAACGTTTCATGAAAGGTTTAGGAGGGAGTTTACAACACTCGAAAAGTCGTGAACTTAAACGTTTGGTAAATAAAGAAAAGTAACTGGAAGTTTTATGGTAAAGTGAAACGCAGAGAAAGAGCTTTCGTGCAGCTTTTTCCTTGTGTGTGTATGTTGCTGGTTGCGTGGGAGAGTGTGTGTGTGTGTGTGTGTGTGTGTGTGTACGTGTGCTTGTGTGTGTGCGCGCGTGCTTGTGTGTGTGTGTGTTGCTATTGGTGACGGTGGAGTCCGCGGGGAGAGACGGAGGGGGGGAACAAGGTGAAATAGATAAGGACATGGCTCGAGCACAGGGCGAGAAACCTAACGGTTTAAAAGAAGGCTTACAGAACTTATGTGCTCGAGAATTTAAGAGTTTGACGGAAGTGAAAAGAAAGTTAGAGAAGATTTAGATAAGGACGGGCTGTTGCACTTGCACGAGACTATTCAAACGACCCGCCCAGACTTTGACTAAGCCAACGCCCCCTACTCAAGTGCCAAGAGAGGGAGGTACTCACACGCCCTCTCTAAACCATCGGCTCAAATTCTTAACCCCTTCCTTTGCACGTCTGACCATTTTCCCCCAGTAGATAACAACCTCTGACGTGCACAACAGACATTCTTGAATAATACACAACAGAGGCAGACTTTGTGATCTCCTGTAACCGCTAAAGGCTCGCTGGAAGGCTACATTGACAAACAACCACATGACCCACATGCATACAACACACGCTAAAAAAAAAAAAAAGGACATGCATATCCACTTTTTCCTGAAATTAGTGGCCAATTTCAAAATATAAGACTTTTGATGTTGCAGACATGCAAGCCATTGTTGACCTTGCTTTCCCACCTGTACCTCAGGGAGGGAACCTTTGGCTAAACACTTTAAACAAAGCTAACCCTGATATACACGG
This sequence comes from Nerophis lumbriciformis, assembly GCF_033978685.3. Lineage (NCBI taxonomy): Eukaryota > Metazoa > Chordata > Actinopteri > Syngnathiformes > Syngnathidae > Nerophis > Nerophis lumbriciformis. Next base: position 30,688,100 of record NC_084550.2, read on the forward strand.
TGCCAAAAACAACACATGGCAGGGACATCTTATTCATCACATGCAAAATTGGACAGAGCAGGATGGTGGTAGAGTAACAAGGAAACAACTACTTAAATTACAGATCGCTGAAGATGAAAAGTTAAAAGAACCAAAAGATCAAAGATCAGCTAGCGTATATTCAGCAGTGGGTGACCTTGCTTTTGAGTCCCAGCAGGTGGAGGACACCAGATGTGTGACCAGACGGTTGGACTCGGGTGGTGGACACGGTGCTTTAAGGCCAAGACAGGGTGAAAACGGTTTCATCTGTGACCAGCCGGGTCACTGGCAACGTGAATGTCCTAACTCCTCTGAACGAGACAGGTTCCCAATTGCAGCCAAAACATCATACAGGCATGGCAAAGGACGCCCAAGGCAGAAGCTCCAGCAGAAAATACAGACAGGCCCCCTGCTGGACATAAGTGTCAACGGACAATGTTATCAGTTTGTGATTGACACTGGTGCCACCCACTCATTTCTGAATGCAGAGGTACCAAAGAAACTGTGTTCTTCCTTTTTGAAGGTCGAAGGCTTCGCTGAGGTCACAAGAATGTTACCGGTCACCAAACCTCTTCCGGTTCAGATTGCTGGACTATCGCTGAAGCACCCCTTTGTGGTTGACCTGCACACACCTTGCCTAATTGGTAATGACCTCCTTTACAGACTGTACCCTGACATTCAATATCGCACAGAAGGAACCTTCCTGGTGTTACCTGACGGCTCAACCACCAAGCTGCGACACCACTACCAAAGCTCCTCCATGAGCTCCTACCACAGCCTGAAACACCAGAAATGGCTGACATCTCCAACTGCTCTATCAGTGAAAACCCTGGCTGACTGAGATGTTTCCGTGTGTACCGCCACCCGACTCGCCTCATGTTCATGCCAGGAGGCCTTTGACTCCTTTATATTTATATATGTTGGAACTCAAGGTGTGGCTGCTCATGTTGACATATCTTTGCTACAACTAGCATAGTATAAGATGGACACAATTGCTGTCCCACATTGTTCCCTTGCTCTTTGCCCCGCCTACAAAACCAAAGACTTAGGTCCAATGATAAAACACGGCGTAGCTGCCACTCATTGCACCGACACCCCAAAACCACATTTTCCTCTTGTTTAAGTTTTCTGTTAAGCACATAGCTATGGGCTGCACTTTGGACACCCCGGCTGTAGGCTACGAGGAGCTAGCAGCTACACAACAGCTGAGCTAAAACGACACATTACATTTAAGCATATCAAACAATTATAGTTGCTTATTACATACACACAGTCGCCATGACAGAAGTCTGATAGAAAGTATTCAGTAACAAACGTGTCCGCATCATTCGACTTTCTACAACATGAGCTTGACTTAATTTGTTATTGTGGCCACCAGGCGTGGTGAAATTTCAAATTACTACTGCAAAGGCATCCGCCATAAGGTTAGTATTTTTCTAGTATTTGTGTATTTAGTTGAGTTTGAGTTATTTCTGATTTCGCTAAGGGGTCCCCTACCCTAATACCACCCTCCAGTGGTCCACAGAGACTGAAATGACTTTCATTGACCTCAAACATGACATGTCCTCCGCCCCTGCTCTTGCTGTACTTGACTATTAGCTGACCTTATTCTTAGATGTTTCTGAAAGTGATAGTATTACTGACATAGTCTCTTTTTCAGAAACAGAAGGGGGAGGAGGTGAGGGTGGATTCAGACTTTTGGATTCAGACTCCGTACAACAAAATAGCTTTAACAATATTCCTGTGGGTAAGGAGTTATAACTAAATTGTTGTAAGTTTGTAAATTTAACTTGAAAATAGCCATTTTGCACATCGATAGTAGTTTAGTAAATCAATTTGGAATATGGAGGAGGTGAGGGTGAACCGTGTATAGTTTTTGACTTCATTGATATGATCAATCCGGTGAAAGGGAAAAGATACTTGCTGACTTGTGTTGACAATCACAGTGGTTGGCCGGAAGCAACCCCAACCTCAAAAGAGGATGCAAAATCAGTAATTAAATGGCTTGTGAATGACCTAATTCCCCGACATGGTTTCCCCAAAAAGATTAGGTCAGACAAAAGCACCCATTTTGAAATTACTCACTTAGCCTTGGTCGAAAATGCTCTTGGACTAGAACACAGGTTCGGTTTGGGGGTACCATCTTCAGTCCCAAGGTAAGGTTGAAAGGATGAACCAGAACATCAAAAATGAATTGGCTAAAATCTGTGCACAGACCAAATTGGATTGGACTGACATGTTGCAATTAGCGTTAATGATCATTCGAATGTCCGTGAATAAAACTGTTTTACCGCCCTTTGAGTTTTTCACCCTATGAACTGCATACAGGTCAGCCCCTTCCCAGGATCAACACCCCCCTGGAAGAAGGAATCAGCGTAAAACCAAAATGGTATTTTACACAAAATGCAGAATTTGTGTGCCAGTTCTTCTGTACAGATTCGAGGATGACAGCCCGCCACTCCAGATTCCCTTCCGTCCACTGAGAGGGTCAAGATCAAGGTCATCAAACGCAAGTGTACGGAGCCCAGGTGGAATGGTCCCTTCAAGGTCGTGGTACAGACGTCCCACGCCCTTCGACTAGCTGGTACAGGGGACACCTGGTACCACCTCTACCTCCGCACTCCCGCGGAGGAGCCTGCCACGGAAGGGGCCCAGAAGACGACGCTGAGAGACACCTCTCTCCGTTGAGCTGCCGTCTACCGTCGTGTAGATCTTCCAGATTGTCTACCTACATTACTCTGATCAACTCCAATATTGTATACCATTGATTGTGAGACCAGTCCATATGCTAGATGTTTCTTAGTTTTTCTTGCTTGCTTTCAGCATACTATTTGTGTCGTTACATTAAGTGAAAAGTTTGTTTATCCCCGTCTCGTTACCTGAATTACTCTGATTTTGATTTCTGAAAGGCAGGATGTTATACCCAGTAGGATTCCCTGACGGACTGGTGTTTGGGCTTGCTCTACTGACCTTGTGTCTCAATTCTTCCTTCCCGACGACAGTGACTGACAAGTGTCTTAGAACGTACGGCAGACTTGAAATAGACTTGGTCAAGGGGGACAGCAAGACTTACTTTTCTGACCTGTGTAGTGTGATTAAGTGCGAGGGGAAAATTAGTTCTTACCGTGCTAGTAACCTCTATCTTTGTTACGACTCAAACCTGAACTATTGGTGTCGGATGCGGACAACATACTCTGGTAAGTGGTGCCCCTTATGGAAGCAGGTAACCCACTACACAGGGCCCTTAGACTACCATGACCCTTAATATGCCAACATACCTCCACAATTCAAAGTTATTCTGAGAGGGATGACCTTTCAGAGGAACTTTGATCGGTCCCAGAACCCCCTTTCCCGTACAATTGCCAGAACAGGTGTTATACCTAGTCCCTTTTATGTTGTTTTGGGGGTTGACCAGACAGGTACAGACCCTAAAGGAATTATTCAAATTAATGTCCTTGAGAGGGCGTTAATTACCTCTGCCCCCTTGAAGACCTGGTAGCTTTGACCTTAGGAGCAGGTGCAGGCAACCTGTGGCTTAGGTGGATGACTAGCATGGCTAAGAGCCAAGACCTGGGTGACTGTGTTGCTTGTTCCGCTGGACGTCCCTTTCCCCACACTTACCCCGCCCCTTTTAAGTTGACTGACACTAATGGCTCAAACTGTCTTATCTCCTTGTTTTCTGAACCCACACCGCCAGGTTGTGATTTGTTGGTTAGTGTGTACAATTTCACCCGACTTCTTCCTTTTGTGGCCCAAAAGCTGAACTACACAAGTTTTCAATTTACAGGACCCCCTTCATCCCCCTACAAATTGGGTGACATTACCCCCTCCTGGTGCACCACCCTGATAGATGGCTCAAGGATAGGCCCTTGGGCACGAGCTGACTTATTCTGGTATTGTGGGGAGCACAGATTGTACATTAGAATCCCGACGTCAGCCGTTGGGCTTTGTGCTATGGTTAGACTGGTGACCCCAGTCACCCTAGACGGTACCAAATTAACACCCCTTGGAACTCCTGTTTCAGCGGCCTCTCTAACTTCCCGCAGAGGACGCCATGTTTTATCTCGGAGGAGTGTAACGGGCTCCTTTGATTTGATGAGAAACCCTGAGAGTGTTTACTTTGATGCAATTGGACAACCAAGGGGGGTCCCACCACAACATAAATTGTGGTGTGAATCCTGTGCAGGTTTCGAGAACCTTCCTATAATTGGTGCTATTTTCCCTGTGACTGCTACTAAAAATGTAGAACGCATTAACTATGTTTTTTATAATCTGTTGAGACTGACCAACCTGACTCGTGATGCTGTTGAGGGGCTTGCTGAACAACCTGGGTTTGCTATGTCACTGAAGGGGGTCAGGCAAAGTGGTGACTTTCGAGAAATGCTAGTTTCCTTCCCTGAGAGTGACGACATTGACATAGATTCCATCCGTTTATCTCCCATGTAACTATGCTTTTAATTTTTTACTAGCTTGCTCAAAGAGGGGCGTATTTTAGAAGTGTTGTACTAGTGATAAAGATCTTTTTAGAAGATCTGAAGGGGGAATTGTCGGAGGCAGATATTTACATATATCCGAATTTAAGTTGTACTTCTTCCATTTCTTTGTCATATTTGAAAACAGCTCGTGTTTTCCATTTCTTCTCTTGATGCTCTGTCAGCAAGTATACTGTGTGTGTTGCCCTTGAGTTCTTTGGAATGTGTTTTGACTAGCATTTGTTTTGTCTACAGAGATGGGACGAGAGAGAGGGTGGTGGGATCAGGAAGACAGACCATTTTGGGAGGCGCAATAGAATGTTCTATGGTTAGACTGGTCTCAATCAATGTATATTGGCAAAGCTTTGAGAATATACAACAAAATACCTATTCTGTCTCTGGTGGTTTTTCAACTCAGCTTTAAGTGTCGGAAAGAACTTGGGAGCGAATTGTGACTTGAATTCCCTGGGAGGAACAACTGGTCCAAAACGCAACAGTATGTATGTATGTATGTGAGTATGTGAGTATATATGAATTTGTATGTACAGTATATTTGACTCCCAGTGTGTGTGGGAGCTAGAGTACGGCCCCAGCCTCCCAGAGAGCCCAACCCACAAACAGTAGATGTGGTGCCCAGGGAACCCGGGACCATCGCCCCCACGGAGCCAGGCCGGCCAGCGACAGGAACCCCAGAGCCGCCCACAAGGGCCAGCAGCAGGCCGCAGACAGACGCACCCGGCAGAGGACAAGGCACGAGAAAAGCAGGGGACAGCCAGACCCCAAGCCAGCGAGAGACCACACCCCACACCGGCAGAATGAAATGTTTTTTAATACATTCTGCTTTTTTAAACAGCTCAACACAAAAAGGACACAAACACGTTTATATGTTTAAGGACAATAAAAAAAAGTGTTTTGCCACATTTTGTATTGTGTAGGAATACAGTATTTGCTGTAGGAGCACTTGCATTCAGAGGAGGACCTACACTTGCATGTTTGGATTGGAGTTTCACACACTAATAACACAAAATGTGGATTGTTGTGATCATTTGTTGGTTGTTAAAGATGTTTGCTAATGTAAAATGTAATATTTTTACCTGAATAAAGGCTTGTGATATTCTGTACGTATGTTAATGCTAACTCGTTGTTAATGCTAACTGGTTGTGCAACAGGGTCATGTGCAATAATACTGAGCCAAGAAGATGTGTATTATTATATGCAACACTTTAGCACTTTAGCACATTAACTGTACTCGGGTGACTTTATTCTTCATCTGTCCTCAGCTCATGCAGAAACTTACTGTTTGAGATGTTATTGTATTTGTGCTATTATATCTGAGTGTGTATTTTATGGTACTGTTTATGTCTGATGTCTAACTTAACTTGTTATGCACCTTCTTGGATGAAGCAGGTGGAGATTAGCCTTTGGCTACAATCTGGCACGTTTACATTTGATTTGTTGATTCATGTGGTTTGTGTGGCATTTTAGCGGTAGTTTTCATGACAAGATGTAGAAATAGGAGTTGTGCAGGTAAGAATGTGTTCAACCATGACAAAACATCAAAAAGTCGTAGTTTACACACACAACCCTCCGTCTGAAGGGCAGGGCTGGCATATAAAGAAGCCTGATTGGCAGAACAGGCGTACCCAGGTTGCCAATCAGGGACAGGTAAGGGTCAGAGCAGAGCAGTGGTGGATCTGATCAGAACCCACACCCATGCATGGACAAAGTCCAAAAGCTCAAGATGGGAAAAGAAGAACTCTTGGAGAGGTTTCTTCTTTGGGTGACCAGCTGCAAAGGATGCCAAGTGGGTACAACCGTTGACCTGGTACATTCATGAGAGTCCAGTCCATGGGGAAGCCAACAGAGGCTGTAGGGGGTCTTCTTCCATGTGGACTAGTCAACAACGCATAGACGTCACCAACTGACGCATGGAGGAGTGGCCCAACCCCAGTCACGACTTAGGACAGCTCTTCCAGACCGGTACCTCTCCAGAATTGATGTGTGGCCACCTGGCAACCTCTCCATGCAGGTCTAAACTGGGGTCTATTTAATAGCTCCAGGATTTAAAAGAGTTTTAAGGTGGGAGTTAAATGCGTTGACTGAGGTAACATCTCGAAGTATTGCGGGTGGGTGAAAAGTCTTACCCAAGACCATGGCAGCAGTGACTGGTATGGAAGTACCAGGGTTTGAACCGCCAACCTTAGCATGCGGGGGGGGTTGGTGAGGAGGAACTTGGACCAGCCTGACCTTTAACCCCCATGAAACATCTTTAGGACAACGGACATTGGAGACGACCTTGTTGAAAATGGTTTAGTTTGGACCAAAGGATGCGAGGACGATAGAAAAATGGCTACCACAACGAGTCGAGTTTGAAGTTTTATGGTAGACAACACTGAAACCTGGTAAACATCCAAACCCTCCATGTGTTCACTGGGGGACCTGATGCTTAAAAAGAGACTTGAGGGCACAACACAGTCCAGTGATGTGGAGCAGCACTCAATGAAAGTCCAGATCATAAGAGTCGCCCTAATTGAAAGTCAACATGACCAGCATGGATCATTCCCAGAGCTCGAATGAAGTCTTTGGCTGCTCAGGCTCGTGACCAAGATGTTTGACTGTGAGCATCATTCAACAACAAAATGATCATTTCAGGGCCCAGTGCCCAAGGTCTACAAGCAGCTGATCAGGGCCCAGTGCCCAAGGTCTACAAGCAGCTGATCGGGGCCCAGTGCCCAAGGTCTACAAGCATCTGATCATGGCCCAGTGCCCAAGGTCTACAAGCAGCTGATCAGTCCCACTGGGGTGAGTTTTTCCTTGCCCTTATGTGGGCTTTGTACCGAGGATGTCGTTGTGGCTTGTGCAGCCCTTTGAGACACTTGTGATTTAGGGCTGTATAAATAAAGATTGATTGATTGATTGATTGATCAGGGCCCAGTGCCCAAGGTCTATAATAGAATAGAATAGAATAGAATAGAATGGACTTTATTGTCATTATATTTGCATATAACGAGATTAAGGACTCCAACTTAAGGTGCGGTAGTGGGAACAAATATGGGATAAAAATAAATTACACAAGAGTTAATAAAGATACAACTAAAAATTGAAATGAACAGACTACTATTCAATAAAAATAATAAGCAATCCTGTACAATATACAAAACACTATACAAATACAAAATACTGTACACTATATAGAACAAGACCAGAGTACCGGAGTAATAAATAACAATCAGTGTCGGATGTATTGCACTCGAAGGGTAATATTGCACAGTAGGGTATTAGAGTAGGATATTGTATAGGGGTGAATTATTTATTATAAGTTAGAGTTCAAGATGGTGACAGCTCTGGGAAAAAAGCTGTCTCTGAGCCTGTTTCTTCTGGCTCTGATGCACCTGTAGCGCCTGCCCGATGGTAGCAGGTCGAACAGGTGGAAGCCAGGGTGTGTGCTGTCCTTAGTGATGCTTTTTGCTCTGTTGAGACAACGGGAGTTGTGTAAATCCTTCAGGGAGGGGAGGGGGCAGCCGATTATTTTTTGTGCAGACCTTATGACCCTCGGAATCGCCTTTTGTTTGCTTCAGTGCAGCTGGCGTACCACACTGTTATACAGTACGTCAGCAGGCTCTCGACAGCCAAGCGATAGAAGGTCACCATCAGCTGCCTCTCCAGTCTGTTCTTCCTCAGCACCCTCAGGAAGTGGAGTCTCCGCTGGGCCTTCCGGATGACCGCAGTTGTATTTTGGGTCCAGGAGAGGTCAGCGGGTATGAGGGTGCTGAGGAACTTGAAGGAGCTGACTCTCTCCACCTCCTCGCCGTTGATGTAGAGCAGTATTTTTTCCTGAAGTCAAAGATGAGTTCCTTGGTTTTTGTGATGTTCAGTGCCAGATTATTCACTGAACACCATGCTGATAGTTTCAGGACCTCATCTCTGTATGCAGACTCCCCCCCCTCTGTAATGGGACCAACCACCATTGTGTCATCGGCGAATTTGATGATGGTGTTCTCTGGGTGGGCTGGACTACAGTCATGGGTGTAGACGGAGTACAGCAAAGGGCTGGTGTGGCTGTGACTGGTTGTGATGTCTCAAAGTGAGCAAAGAAGCCGTTCAGCTCCTCTGCCAGCAATACATCCCAGTCCCTGGTTGCTGCGTCACAGCCTTTGTAATTGGTGATGTGCTGCATGCCCTGCCACATCTGCCGTGGGTTGTTGCTTGAGAGATGGTCTTCGATCCTCTCTTTGTAGACAATCTTGGCTTCCTTGAGCCCCCTCTCCAGGTCAGCTCGCGCAGCGCTGTATAGAGCACTGTCACATGACCTGAAGGCGGTGTCGCGGGCTTTGAGGAGCATGCGGACCCGGCTTGTCATCCAGGGTTTCTGGTTTGGGTAAACCCGGATGCTTTTTTCCACAGTGACATTGCCGATACAGTACTTTATGTAGGATAGTACATGATCAAGAGTGTTTCCCCCTCTAGTTGGGCATTTAACATACTGGTAAAATGTTGGTAGTACTGTTTTCAGATATGCTTTATTAAAATCTCCAGCAATAATGTGAGCGCCATTGGGGTGGGCACGTAGTTGTTTATTTATTGTGTTTAGCAGTAGAGGGAGTGCCATGCTAACATTAGCATCCGGTGGTATGTAAACTGCCGTGATGATTACTACTGTTAGCTCTCTTGGCAGAAAAAAGGGTCTACATTTCACTGACATGAACTCTAGGTCGGGGGAACAGTGACTGTCTATGATAGTGCTGTTATTAGACCATGCGTTATGGACATAAACACAGAGACCACCTCCCCTGCTCTTACCAGAGTCCTCGTTTCTGTCCCGACGTAGCAGCGTGCGGCCTGCTAGCTGCACCGCATCTTCAGTGATTAGGGGGTGAAGCCAGGTTTCGGAAATGACCAAAAAACAACAGTCTTGGATGTAGCTATTTACAGCTAGCTCGAGTTTTAGCTTGTCCATTTTGTGAGCCATGGATCTGGCGTTGGTGAGGTATATGCCCGGCAGTGGAGGCTTGTGGGGCTGTTTCTTGATTCTCTCCAGGACACCAGATCGACAGCCCCGCTTTTGTTTCCTCTCCCGCCGCCGCCTACGTCGCCTGCCGGGTCCGATAACAATCAACGGAGATTCCGCCGGTCTCGCTATTTCGTCGGGTATGTTGTGTGAGCGGTGGAAATCGCTCGAAACAGCTATCCTGTGTTGAAAACCAATGTCCAGCAGGTTTTGACGACTGTGTTGTGTCGCAAAGTTAGACAGACATAACCAAAACAATATAAAACATAAACGGAAGCACCGAAAGAGGGAGCTGTAAGCCGCTGCGTCCGTGCGCTCCGCCATCTTGGATATATAAGCAGCTGATCAGGGCCTAGAGCCCAAGGTCTACAAGCAGCTGATCAGGGCCTAGTGCCCAAGGTCTACAAGCAGCTGATTGTCCTGAACAAGCGTGTTCTCTGAGTAGCAGTTGAAAAGACTTCATGATGCTTCTTCTTCTTCTTCTCACTGCTCCCACTTTGTCTTGTATGCCCTGAGAAGACTTGTGGTGTGTTGGCACCACAAGTTACAACAGGTTCAGGCTGGGGAAATGGATGTTATCTTCTTAGTGCCTAGAAAATAAAAGATTTGAAATGAGGTCGTGGATTATGCAGCCATCACATTATTAGACCTGCTTGCCGTCGTCGTCGTCGTTGCATTTCAAAATGAAATGTCATGTGCATCAACACTTCACTGCCCTTCTGAACACGTGTTAATGTCTTATATGATCAACATTTGGATCAGTCCACATTTAATGTTACATTGCCTGCATCTAAGTCTGAATTTAGATGTGACTCCACATCTGAATCAAGATCTGAATGACTTCTTAATCAGGGGTCAAACGATCAGGTCCGTGAGCAGGTCCACTGGAGGTCGCAATAGCAATTCTGTGAGGCGAGCAAAGGGTTAATACCTGGGCCAGGTATGCCAAGCACGCAGTACACAGTATGGCGTAGCTGCGGCCCCTCCCCCTTAACCCAAAGGAAACGTCAAAGCTGCCGTTTTAGGTCTTCTACTCGTTTCCATCGCACTTTGGTACTTCCCAAAGTGTCTCAGAGAGCAAAGTGAAGGCAGAGTGGAGTTCAACCCTCTTGAGTACTTTCTACCTCTGTTAGGTGAGTAAGTCCGGGATTAATACCTGGACAAAACCATTGAAGTATTTCATACCTAGAACAGTTTTTATTTGTTTGTTTATTTTGTAACAACGTCTGCTGGCTTTTTTCAATCCGTACATATTTATATATCGGGGCTGTCAAAATTAACGAGATAACTCATGAGATGAATCACCAAAAATAATGATATTAATCACCAACACACTTCATTTATTTTGAGCCTACTAGTTCTTTTATGCGGTCAGTAGTCAGTGATCAGAGGTCAGTGGTCAGATCCATGCAGACATCAGTCAGGAGACTCGCTTGTGTTCGCTGGAAAATCTCGCTCCATAATACAGAAACTAGACTAAAACTGTTCCCAAGTTTTGTGCAAACAAATGACATGAATTCAAGTCAAATGTATACAAACCTTCCAGGACGACAAGCAGAACTGCATTTGTGTACAAATATTGGGGTCTCTTCTTCAGCAAATTCTAATTATGCAAGCCAGTACTCACCGGTGATTCATCTGATTACAAAAACTTATCATTTGATCGCCCTAATGAAAATATAACTGTAGCTGTTAGCAAAGAGCTAACTGCAGCAAATTAAATGGTAGAATTCGCAAGGGCAACAATAAAATACAACATTGCAGCATTGAATAGGTTCCAGTAACAAGGAAGTATGAGTCCAAGTAAAGTCAAAATGTTCTATCTAATTAAATAAATAAATAAAAGTATGAATCCATTTCGGGTGAATATTACAAACCTACAGTCTGCATATGCCTTTTTCAAGCCATTGCTGAAAGTCAAAATGTTCAATCAAATTAAATAAATAAATAGTGTAGGAAGAATGTGAACATTTGCCGACTTTTCAAACATGGCAGAAGGTCATTTTCCTCATTGGCCAATGGTGCAGTTTGGTGGTAAAGTTTGTGGTTCCTGTGGTGAACCAGGAGCTCCAAAGAGTTTGTGGTTCCTGCGGCAAACCAGGAGCTCCAGGGAGTGTGTGGTTCCTACAGTGAACCAGGAGCTCCAGAGAGTTTGTGGTTCATCCAAAGAGAGTCCTTCTCTTTATCTTGTCCAAGGCAAGCCAGCTAGCGCCACTTCAGCATCCGGTGGTCAACGGCTGGTTGCTTGGTATTGTGAAGTCCTCAGAAGTCCAGTAGCTGCATATTGAACACACGTGAACTCACAACCTACCCATCTCAAGGCGGACACTCTAACCACAAGGCCACTGTGCAGGCTAAAGGTTCTGTAGCCTCTGTAGATTAAACAGTAAACCAACTTCTTTGTCAGTTCTGCTGTCTGCTGATTGATCAGGAGCTCCTTCTTGAAGTTGTCTGGTACAATTCTCCAGTATTGCAGTCTGTCCATGTGTAACCTTGGTCTTGTTGGTGGGTGAGTTCACATTGCTAATATCTAACCAGGGTGCTGCTAGCGTGTACCTCCACTGCTAAGCATGTAGCTTAGCCTTTAACTTCCAGCCACAAGACAGACAACTGAACAACATTGACCTTCTTCAACATTTGTAGCATTACCTCTGGATCCAAATCTCCATTCCGTATTTACGCCTGAATCCATATTTTATTGTCCGACACAGAGTACAGTGTATGTTTTGATGTGAATGATAGGTGACACAATTACATTCTCATAAGTCCAATTTTCAAAATGAATGTTCATTAGTCTTTGAAGATGGATACTGAAGTGTGCTACAATTATTCCGCAGCAAAGCGAGGCCTGAGAACCACTGCAGGGTCTCAACAAGCCACTTTAGCAGCAGCCCCTCCCTGCAGAGCGAGTCAAAGGTGAATGAAAGGTTGTGAGGATGAAGACGTGGCAGCAGGATTAGTCCTGTTCACATATCAAAGACATCCTGGGCTAGCTGGGCTGGATTAGGGGATCTGTGCCTCCATCACAGAGATGCTTCTTCATCTTCTTTCACTTGCCATGCTGGACTCGTTCTGACGTTCACTGGAGGCGTCAGGATGAAAGGATCCAAGTTGCCTTCCAGTCTCAACAAATACCAGACTTTCACTGGGGGGAAGGTTTTACAACGCCAGCTTCTAAACGAGACATGTTCACTTCTTTGTTTGGATGGCCCACGCAAAAGTGACTTTTGATTGATATTTTAGCACTAATGTGTCCCTAAAGCTCAATGGGGCAAGTTGGAAACAACCTTGACCTGTGAGAGTCCTGCACTTTGTTAACACTTCTAATGACATATTTGTTAACAGTCATCCATTTTAGTTCATAAAGTAGTTCATGATGAGCCTTATAGTGCTGTGATTGGTTCTTTTGTCGTACTGTGAGTGAGGTAGATGTCCCTTCTCCACGGCTAGGAGGATCATCTTCGGCTTTGGGACGGCTCCTTCTCCATGATGAGGGTGAGTCCATAACTTGTAGGGCTGGGATTTAAAAACCGGTTCAAAGAGTATCAATTCCTTGGCATCACTTGCAATTTTTTCAACCGATCCTCTTAACAATTCTTGCAGTCGGGAATGACGTCGGCTGAAAGGTTGCTATGCTGAAACATTTAAAACATGCAATGATTATACATGAATGTCTTTGAACCACTCCCATCTCATCCATCATCTGGTGTAAATACAACAGGTGCTAACTAACACCATGTTAGCAACATTATTTGTCTTCTCAATTAAAGATGAACATGACCAGAGACAGACTCTGACTGGCACTAAGTACTCCTCCAGGTCACGTCTGCTGCTAGACTAATGTCAGCCAGCAGTGACTAAGTTTGTGGTCAAAAGCTCGCACCCATGTGCTAAAGTGCTCCTGATTTTCAGTAGATTAATGTTCAATTCTAGTCAGAGCAAAGTTGCATGTTTTCCTTCAACCACATTTTCACTCAGTCATTTCCATTATTAACTCATCACATTAGAATATGCTGTAAATGTTCATTCAATTCAACTTCATAAGTGAAACTAGTATGTGATATTAATATACATAAATACATGATGTAAGTAAATATGTAATGTAGTAACATTCATAATAACATGTAATATATACATGATGTAAGTATATATGTCATGTAGTAACATTCATAATAACATGTAATATATACATGATGTAAGTATATTTGTAATGTAGTAACATTCATAATAACATGTAATATATACATGATGTAAGTATATATGTCATGTAGTAACATTCATAATAACATGTAATATATACATGATGTAAGTATATATGTCATGTAGTAACATTCATAATAACATGTAATATATACATGATGTAAGTATATATGTCATGTAGTAACATTCATTATAACATGTAATATATACATGATGTAAGTATATATGTCATGTAGTAACATTCATAATAACATGTGATGTATACATGATGTAAGTATATATGTCATGTAGTAACATTCATAATAACATGTGATATATACATGATGTAAGTATATACATGTTAAGGTTTGCAGGGGAGGTGACGGCGACAGACACTAGAGGACAGTACTGTTCAACCATTTATTATATATATAGTCCAAATATATATAATAATAAAACAATACTAAATATACGAACTAAGGAAATGGAGTGTGACAAAAATCCAAGAGTGTGTAAGACTATGTGTAGTATTTAACTGGAACGTTTTACTGTAAGTGTTGGAGGTGCGTGTTGAGAGGAGCGGCGCTGTCAGACAAGGGTGGTCCAGGGGCGGAAGCGTGGTCGAGAGGCAGGAGCGAGTCGTCGTAGTCCGGGGCGAGCGAGGAGTCGAGAAACCAGGAAGAACAGGGCAGGCAGGGAAGATCCGGGAGCACAAGACGCACAGCTTGACTCGAGGATGCACACAGGGAACTGCGGGGTGAGGGAGGACACGACAATCAATGCAGGGAAAGCACAGAGAGGACAGGTAGAGAGCATAAAGCGAGTTGCATCAAGCATCAGAAGAATAGCTTACTGAACACCAACTGAAGACTATATTCCGGCGCCGGCATGCCAAGATGTCCAGGCTTATGAAGGCAGCTCCTTCATTCCAGGCAGGTGTGATGATTGCCGGTAAGTGATTGCAGCTGGCGGCAGCTGCAGGGCGGAGACGTGCGCGCCGCGTCCCTGGATGTGCGCCACACTCGTAGGCGTGTCCCGCGGTGCTTGCAGCGCGCAAGGATGAGGACGCATTCCAATGCGCCCTGGCCGTGACAGTATCCCCCTCCTTATGGACAGCTCCCAGATGTCCTCTAGCAGGAACCACGAGAACACAGAGGTCAAAAGTCAAGGGAGGGTGGAGGGGTGAACTGGAGGTGGGTCGTCGTCCCAAGTGTCCCCGAATCCAGCGGGGACGAGTCTGGTGGCGGCGGCGAGTAGAACGCCGCAGCAGCCTGCGAGGTGGACGACCAAGGAACGACCACCTTCTTGGACGTCCAGAGGGCAGACGCGAGTGGCGCCAGAACCACAGTAGCCTACGGGAAACATATCCATGTTTTGGGCGTTGCTGTTGGCGCAGAAAGTGTCCCTGCCCTGGCCACAGAGGGCGCCGTGTGCGGGCGCCTGTTGGCTGCCTTTGCGGCCGGCCAGCCGGAGGTCGCGGTAGCGACGATGCAGGAGACAAGGGAGCAGGCGGCGCCGTGGAAAGGCCCGCCAAAGACGAGTAGGATGAAGACCTTGGAGCCAGAGTCGAGGAGGACGATGTCGTCGGAGCCAGAGTCAAGGAGGACGATGTCGTCGGAGGCGTGGAAGCAGCAGACGTCATCGGAGCCGGAGAAGAGGAGGGCAGCTGAGGAGCTGGCCGAGGTGCTGAAGCCAATGCTGCTGGCCGAGGCGCAGAGGTCGGCGGGGCAGAGGTCGGCGCTGCTGGCCGAGGTGCAGAGGTCGAGGCCAGCCTGGGAGCTGGTGGAGATGCGGGGGCCAGCCTGAGAGCTGGTGGAGACGCGGGGGCCAGCCTGGGAGCTGGTGCTAGCTCGGAGGCTAGCTTGGTGGCTGGTGCTAGCTCGGAAGCTAGCTTGGTGGCTGGTGCTAGCTCGGAGGCTAGCTTGGTGACTGGTGCTAGCTCGGAGGCTAGCTTGGTGACTGGTGCTAGCTCGGAGGCTAGCTTGGTGACTGGTGCTAGCTCGGAGGCTAGCCGGGCGTCTGGTGCTAGCTCGGAGGCTAGCCGGGGGTCTGGTGCTAGCTCGGAGGCTAGCCGGGGGTCTGGTGCTAGCTCGGAGGCTAGCCGGGTGTCTGGTGCTAGCTCGGAGGCTAGCCGGGGGTCTGGTGCTAGCTCGGAGGCTAGCCGAAGGACTGGTGCTAGCTCGGAGGCTAGCCGGGGGACTGGTGGCTGCGGCTGGGAAAAACAGAAGACAGGGGGTATTTGTCTGGCAGGTGGTAGCCTGTCTGGGTTCAGCTGTGCTACCACATCAGAACAGCCACCAGTGCTAAAATGGAAGAGACTAGTACTGGCAGGTGGTAGCCTGTCTGGGTTCAGCTGTGCTACCACATCAGAACAGCCACCAGTGCTAAAATGGAAGAGACTAGTACTGGCAGGTGGTAGCCTGTCTGGGTTCAGCTGTGCTACCACATCAGAACAGCCACCAGTGCTAAAATGGTAGAGACTAGTACTATCCCCCCCCTCCGAACGCGGATGCCAGACGCTACCAGCTGACTGAGGGACTGTCACTAAGGGTGGGAGGAGGGTGTCCAGGCGACGGGTAAATTCCTTCATCCCCATATTGGAGTTAAACAGTCCCTTGAAGGAGTGTTGAGGTCTAGAAAATGTGTCCATGGTGGAGGTAAAAGAAAAAGACATCCTGAGAGGGGCAAAAAGAAAAAGAAAAAAAAAAAAAGGGAAGTGAAATTTTTTTTCCACTGGGGGCAGGGCTAAAGTCACTGGGGGCGGGGCTAAGGAACTGTGCCGTCAGGTCCCTAATCAATTGGCCGGAATATACTGTTAAGGTTTGCAGGGGAGGTGACGGCGACAGACACTAGAGGACAGTACTGTTCAACCATTTATTATATATATAGTCCAAATATATATAATAATAAAACAATACTAAATATACGAACTAAGGAAATGGAGTGTGACAAAAATCCAAGAGTGTGTAAGACTATGTGTAGTATTTAACTGGAACGTTTTACCCTAAGTTTTGGAGGTGCGTGTTGAGAGGAGCGGCGCTGTCAGACAAGGGTGGTCCAGGGGCGGAAGCGTGGTCGAGAGGCAGGAGCGAGTCGTCGTAGTCCGGGGCGAGCGAGGAGTCGAGAAACCAGGAAGAACGGGGCAGGCAGGGAAGATCCGGGAGCACAAGACGCACAGCTTGACTCGAGGATGCACACAGGGAACTGCGGGGTGAGGGAGGACACGACAATCAACGCAGGGAAAGCACAGAGAGGACAGGTAGAGAGCATAAAGCGAGTTGCATCAAGCATCAGAAGAATAGCTTACTGAACACCAACTGAAGACTATATTCCGGCGCCGGCATGCCAAGATGTCCAGGCTTATGAAGGCAGCTCCTTCATTCCAGGCAGGTGTGATGATTGCCGGTAAGTGATTGCAGCTGGCGGCAGCTGCAGGGCGGAGACGCGCGCGCCGCGTCCCTGGATGTGCGCCACAGTCGTAGGCGTGTCCCGCGGTGCTTGCAGCGCGCAAGGATGAGGACGCATTCCAATGCGCCCTGGCCGTGACAATACACTTATTAACATAACATAAAAGCATGAGAGTGTAAAAGGACAAAGCAAAGATAAAAGTACGAGGATGGATGGTATTGTAAAAGTGTATTAAGATTTCAAGGTTTCCGAGGTTGGACACACCCCCTTCATGGTGATGTCAATCAGCAGTAATGACTAGTATCATAAATAATGACTAGAATCATAAATAATGACTAGTATCATAAATAATGACTAGAATCATAAATAATGACTAGTATCATATATATAATGACTAGCATCATAAATAATGACTAGAATCATAAATAATGTCTAGAATCATAAATAATGACTAGTATCATATATAATGACTAGCATCATAAATAATGACTAGAATCATAAATAATGACTAGCATCATAAATAATGACTAGTATCATAAATAATGACTAGTATCATATATAATGACTAGTATCATAAATAATGACCAGCATCATAAATAATGACTAGCATCATAAATAATGACTAGTATCATAAATAATGACTAGCATCATAAATAATGACTAGAATTATAAATAATGACTAGTATCATAAATAATGACTAGAATCATAAATAATGACTAGTATCATATATAATGACTAGCATCATAAATAATGACTAGAATCATAAATAATGACTAGAATCATAAATAATGACTAGTATCATATATAATGACTAGTATCATAAATAATGACCAGCATCATAAATAATGACCAGCATCATAAATAATGACTAGTATAATAAATAATGACTAGTATAATAAATAATGACTAGCATCATAAATAATGACTAATATAATAAATAATGACTAGTATCATAAATAATGACCAGCATCATAAATAATGACTAGCATCATAAATAATGACTAGTATAATAAATAATGACTAGCATCATAAATAATGACTAGCATCATAAATAATGACTAGTATAATAAATAATGACTAGCATCATACATAATGACTAGCATCATAAATAAACAGGTGTTCCTAATTAGGATTAACAACAGGTGTGTAGAAACAGGTGACCCTTCATAAAAGCCATGATTGGCAAAAGAAGACAAACCCTAAACTCCCTGCTTGGACTCAACACTCACACACACACTCACACACAGACACTCACACACACACAAACACTCACACACACACACACCCACACACTCACACACCCACACACTCACACACCCACACACCCACACACTCACACACTCACACACCCACACACTCACACACCCACACACTCACACATAACAGCCTCTCCATATTTCACAGGTGCATGCACGGATGAGGGTTAGGGTGAAGACGTGTGGTAAATTACACTTTCCTGTCAAACTAAATATATTGTGATTTATTGAACTTTTTAATCTTGTCAAATTAAATACATGCACCTGGGGATAGGTTGATTGGCAACACTAAATTGGTCCTAGTGTGTGAATGTGAGTGTGAATGTTGTCTGTCTATCTGTGTTGGCCCTGCGATGAGGTGGCGACTTGTCCAGGGTGAACCCCGCCTTCCGCCCGATTGTAGCTGAGATAGGCTCCAGCGCCCCCCGCGACCCCAAAAGGGAATAAGCGGTAGAAAATGGATGGATGGATGGATAATACATAATAAATATATATAAATCATATCAAATCATAGACGCCAGAAGGCAGGACATACACACCGGCTGGCAGGGGGCGGGGCTCGGAGGTCATAAATCATTTTGATTGATGGGTTTTTTGACAGTTTGACACAAAGTGGGTCCTATATTCTCTTACTACTACTTTATATACATGATGTAAACATAAATGTAACGTAGTGACAGGCACATTCATGTATTACTACTTTATATACATGATGTAAACATAAATGTAATGTAGTGACAAGCACATTCATGTATTACTACTTTATATACATGATGTAAACATAAATGTAACGTAGTGACAGGCACATTCATGCATTACTACTTTATATACATGATGTAAACATAAATGTAACGTAGTGACAAGCACATTCATGCATTGGGCTTTTCTTCTTCCTCTTTCTCCTCCTAGAAGTCCACACTGACTAATAAATGATGTGTTTAAGAGTTCCACTCATCATCACCACACAGCACAGATAGGAAGCTCACATCTCTGTCTGCCAAAACAAAGTCATCCAATTAGAATTGCATCCTGTCCACCTGCAAATCTGTCCTCCATCTCTGGATTACTTTTAAATCCTCCCAGATCTTGGCTGCTTCACACATCACAGGATGTCAGACTCATCAAGACCTCACTGCTTCATCCTTCCTCCCTCCAATCTTGGAGCACATCAAGCCCATAAGAAGGTTGAACTACACAACACCTACACAAGTCTGGACAACTTCTGAACTACACAACACCTACACAAGTCTGGACAACTTCAGAACTACACAACACCTACACAGGTCTGGAGAACTTCTGAACTACACAACACCCACACAAGTCTGGACAACTTCAATCAATCAATCAATCAATCTTTATTTATATAGCCCTAAATCACAAGTGTCTCAAAGGGCTGCACAAGCCACAACGACATCCTCGGTACAAAGCCCACATACGGGCAAGGAAAAACTCACCCCAGTGGGACGTCGATGTGAATGACTATGAGAAACCTTGGAGAGGACCGCATATGTGGGTAACCCCCCCCCCCCCCCCCCCCTCTAGGGGAGACCGAAAGCAATGGATGTCGAGTGGGTCTGACATAATATTGTGAGAGTCCAGTCCATAGTGGATCCAACATAATAGTAAGAGTCCAGTCCATAGTGGGGCCAGCAGGACACCATCCCGAGCGGAGACGGGTCAGCAGCGCAGAGATGTTCCCTGCCGATGCACAGGCGAGCGGTCCACCCCGGGTCCCGACTCTGGACAGCCAGCACTTCATCCATGGCCACCGGACCTGTGCCCCCCCCCTCAAGGAAAAGGGGAGCAGAGGAGAAAAGAAAAGAAACGGCAGATCAACTGGTCTAACAGGGGGGCTATTTAAAGGCTAGAGTATACAAATGAGTTTTAAGATGGGACTTAAATGCTTCTACTGAGGTAGCATCTCTAATTGTTACCGGGAGGGCATTCCATAGTACTGGAGCCCGAATAGAAAACGCTCTATAGCCCGCAGACTTTTTTTGGGCTCTGGGAATCACTAATAAGCCGGAGTTCTTTGAACGCAGATTTCTTGCCGGGACATATGGTACAATGCAATCGACAAGATAGGACGGAGCTAGACCGTGTAGTATTTTATACGTAAGTAGTAAAACCTTAAAGTCACATCTTAAGTGCACAGGAAGCCAGTGCAGGTGAGCCAGTATAGGCGTAATATGATCAAACTTTCTTGTTCTTGTCAAAAGTCTAGCAGCCGCATTTTGTACCAACTGTAATTTTTTAATGCTAGACATAGGGAGCCCCGAAAATAATACGTTACAATAGTCGAGACGAGACGTAACGAACGCATGAATAATGATCTCAGCGTCGCTAGTGGATAAAATAGAACGAATTTTAGCGATATTACGGAGATGAAAGAAGGCCGTTTTAGTAACACTCTTAATGTGTGACTCAAACGAGAGAGTTGGGTCGAAGATAATACCCAGATTCTTTACTGATTCGCCTTGTGTAATTGTTTGGTTGTCAAATGTTAAGGTGGTATTATTAAATAAATGTCGGTGTTTAGCAGGACCGATAATCAGCATTTCCGTTTTCTTGGCGTTGAGTTGCAAGAAGTTAGCGGACATCCATTGTTTAATTTCATTAAGACACGCCTCCAGCTGACTACAATCCGGCGTGTTGGTCAGCTTTAGGGGCATGTAGAGTTGGGTGTCATCAGCATAACAATGAAAGCTAACACCGTATTTGCGTATGATGTCGCCTAGCGGCAGCATGTAAATACTAAAGAGTGCAGGGCCAAGAACCGAACCCTGAGGAACTCCGCACGTTACCTTAACATAGTCCGAGGTCACATTATTATGGGAGACGCATTGCATCCTGTCAGTAAGATAGGAGTTAAACCACGACAAAGCTAAGTCTGACATACCAATACGTGTTTTGATACGCTCTAATAAAATATTATGATCGACGGTATCGAAAGCAGCGCTAAGATCAAGAAGCAGCAACATAGATGACACATCAGAATCCATCGTTAGCAGTAGATCATTAGTCATTTTTGCGAGGGCTGTCTCCGTAGAGTGATTTGCCCTGAAACCGGATTAAAAACGTTCACAGAGATTGTTAGACACTAAGTGTTCATTTAGCTGCTGTGCGACAATTTTTTCGAGGATTTTCGAAATAAAGGGAAGGTGGGACACCGGTCGGTAGTTTACCATGAGGTCAGGATCAAGGTTAGGTCTTTTGAGCAGAGGATGAATAACCGCTTTCTTGAATGCTAGGGGAACAGTGCCAGAGGAAAGTGATAAGTTTATAATATTTAGCACTGATGGACCTAATAATACAAAAAGCTCCTTGATAAGTTTCCCAGGAAGTGGGTCAAGTAAACATGTTGTTTGTTTTATCCCACTTACACGCTGTAATAGTTCCTCTAATGTTATTTCATCAAAAAGAGAGAGACTATTTTGTCTCTCTCTTCAGAACTACTTCAGAACTACACAACACCCACACAAGTCTGGAAAACTTCTGAACTACACAACACCCACACAACGCTGGACAACTTCAGAACTACACAACACCCACACAAGTCTGGACAACTTCTGAACTACACAACATTCACACAAGTCTGGTCAACATCTGAACTACACAACACCCACACAAGTCTGGACAACATCTGAACTACACAACACCCACACAAGTCTGGACAACATCTGAACTACACAACACCCACACAAGTCTGGACAACTTCTGGCGTAATTCAACTTGAGGGCAGTCTGGATCAACTAAGTCTGGTGACTTCCATCCTCTGCATGAATAGAAACATTGTCACTGATACTCAGCTGCACACACTTAGGGACAACGTTTCCATGCACTTAGTTAGACAACTTAGTCAGAGTTTGTATTTCCACATCCACATGTCAAGTCCCAGAGTCCATGCACTATTGGTCTCTGGGGGTGGCGCTTGTTTCATGTTATCGTAGATAAATGACGTCACACCAACACAAGGCATCTTTGTGACGCCTCACAAGTCCCAGCTCAGTCCTTGTTGCACCTGAGGGCCACAGATTAGAAGCATTCTCTAAAGGCTACGCTGATGTTAAATAGCAGACAGCACCAAGACATGATTCCAGATTGTGCCCAACACCACACTACCAACAAGGTTCTCTCGGAGTTGTGGCTGTGGGTCCGAAGCAAGGACTGGTGGGAGAGAGTTATTTTGAAGGACGTTTTGGACAGACCATGGAAAGAAAAGGTGTGGGTTTGTGTGGCATTATTGCGATGGTGGGTTCCTCAACATGCAGATGGACATCAGGAAGCAGCCTGCAGGTTAGATGATGATGTATTCTCAATAAACCAACAACTAGGGAGTGACACAAACTGCCAGGCAGGTATCTGATTAGTGATCAGGAGCAGGTGAGCGTTCAACCACTAATCAGAGGCAGGTGCAGGACATCAGCACCCATGGCAACAAAGAAAACTGAAGAGTGTGCTGAAACAGATGAAGACAATAAACCAAGGAGAACATTATAAAACTAAACATCACAACCTGGGATATGAACCATGACAAACACTTTGGAATGTAGCATTCCATAAGATGTGGGTGTCCATGGTAGGAGGCTTAAGTCTGTGTGTTGATGGGAGGAGTCTAAGGCCGTGTGTTGATGGGATGAGTCTTAGGTCCGTGTGTTGATGGGAGGAGTCTTAAGTCCGTGTGTTGATGGGAGGAGTCTTAAGTCTGCGTGTCGATGGAAGGAGTCTTATGTCTGTGTGTTGATGGGAGGTATCTTAAGTACGTGTGTTGATGGGAGGAGTCTTAAGTACGTGTGTTTATGGGAGGAGTCTTATGTCCGTGTGTTGTATTTACACAATAAATACAACACACGTTTACACAATAAATACAACACATGCTTGAGGTTGTGAACATGTCACACAACCAGGAATGTTTTGGAGGCGAGACCGTCACAATTTACGTCACTCCTTGCCCGGGACCAACGTGGTCTGGATCCTTGGAAAGACGGGACCAACACTTCCTTGACTACGTGGTCTGGATCCTTGGAAAGACGGGACCAACACTTCCTTGACTACGTGGTCTGGATCCTTGGAAAGACGGGACCAACAGTTCCTTGACTATGTGGTCTGGATCATTAGAAAGACAGGGCCAACACTTCTTTGACTACATGGTCTGGATCCTTAGAAAGACGGGACCAACACTTCCTTGACTGCGTGGTCTGGATTCTTGGAAAGACGGGACCAACACTTCCTGGACTACATGACCTAGATCCTTGGAAAGACGGGACCAACAGTTCCTTGACTATGTGGTCTGGATCATTAGAAAGACAGGGCCAACACTTCTTTGACTACATGGTCTGGATCCTTAGAAAGACGGGACCAACACTTCCTTGACTACGTAGTCTGGATCCTTGGAAAGATGGGGCCAACACTTCCTTGACTACATGGTCTAGATCAGGGGTCACCAACCTTTTTGAAACCAAGAGCTACTTCTTGGGTACTGATTAATGCGAAGGGCTACCAGTTTGATACACACTTAAATAAATTGCCAGAAATAGCCAATTTGCTCAATTTACCTTTAACTCTATGTTATTATTAATAATTAATGATATTTATCTTTGTAGAAACACTGATCATCTTAATGATTTCTCACAATAAATATATACAGAAACAGATAAATATCAATATGCAACACTTTATTTTTATATTTTCTCTAAGTGCACATATTTTGCAGCCCGGAAGAGTTAGGGCTGTAAGGTGTTCTGGGTATTTGTTCTGTTGTGTTTATGTTGCGTTACGGTGCGGATGTTCTCCCGAAATGTGTCTGTCATTCTTGTTTGGTGTGGATTCACAGTGTGGCGTATATTTCTAACAGTGTTAAAGTTGTTTATACGGCCACCCTCAGTGTAACCTGTATCGCTGTTGATCAAGTATGCTTTGCATTCACGTGTGTGTGCGTACAGAAGCCGCACATATCTTGTGACTGGGCGGGCACGTTGTTAGAATGGATAAAAAGCGGACGTGACGACAGCTCGTAGAGGACGTTAAAGGCAGTACTTTTAAGGCACGCCCCCAAGACTGTGATCCGGGTGGATTCCGAGATATAATGGCTGATGAACACCTTTGTTCGATAATGAAGGTTGCCTCAGCTCAAAGCCTGAGCCCCGACATTAATGAACTAGCTCCAAGAAAAGATGGCAGGTATCTGACTTGGGCACATCAGATTAGATCAGTGTGTTGCAAACTGAGCAGTTTAAAGTCCTGAATGGTTGGTTTATTCATTGTTATTTTATTTTCTAATTTATTAGCCTGTGGAAAAAGCTAATGTTGATATTTACCTCAGAAGGCTGCAAATAGAAAAGAGGCATTCAATTTTTATTTAAATTGTATTTGATATGCCATTGATATTTTTTTATTATTATTATTATTATTTGAAACTGGATTTTGCATGTCACTATAAAGTTATATAAGCCTTGCTTGTTCAATATTCAATGCAAAACTTGTTTAGGTCACTATTAAAAGGTTAATTTGTTCAACCTTGGCCCGCGGCTTTGTTCACTTTTACATTTTGGCCCACTCTGTATTTGAGTTTGACACTCCTGTGCTAAACACTCAGCAAGTAATTCTTACACATAGTCTTACACTATACACACTCTTGGATTGTTGTCACACACCAGTCCTTGTTCTATTCCGTCTTATCAGGTTGTATTCAGGATTGCATCATCTTGTATTGAAAAGTCAGCTGCACGAGGCGCACCTCACCACTGGAGTCCACACATCTTTCTGTGCAGAAGGTCAAAGTAAAAGAAAAAAGGAGATTACACACATTTGTGATATTAAGGATTAGCGGGCTTTGCTCTTTTTGACACACTTTGAAGAGGATTGTTGCATTCAGGAAGAACATTTGATCCTCTCCACGTCAACAAACTCATCTCATCTAGCGACTATGCTAACGCTAATGCAACAACACCCATATCACTGGTACACCCTTCAACCCCATTTAACACTAAATACAGTAGTGTAGTGGACCTAAGTATTCATTAAGTACCACCATAATGACAACATTAAATACAGTAGTGTAGTAGACCTAAGTATTCATTAGGTACCACCATAATGACAACATTAAATACAGTAGTGTAGTAGACCTAAGTATTCATTAAGTACCACCATAATGACAACATTAAAATACAGTAGTGTAGTAGACCTAAGTATTCATTAAGTACCACCATAATGACAACATTAAATACAGTAGTGTAGTAGCCCTAAGTATTCATTAAGTACCACCATAATGACAACATTAAATACAATAGTGTAGTAGACCTAAGTATTCATTAAGTACCACCATAATGACAACATTAAATACAGTAGTGTAGTAGACCTAAGTATTCATTAAGTGCCACCATAATGACAACATTAAATACAGTAGTGTAGTAGCCCTAAGTATTCATTAAGTACCACCATAATGACAACATTAAATAAAATAGTGTAGTAGACCTAAGTATTCATTAAGTACCACCATAATGACAACATTAAATACAGTAGTGTAGTAGACCTAAGTATTCATTAAGTACCACCATAATGACAACATTAAATACAATAGTGTAGTAGACCTAAGTTTTCATTAAGTACCACCATAATGACAACATTAAATACAGTAGTGTAGTAAACCTAAGTATTCATTAAGTACCACCATAATGACAACATTAAAATACAGTAGTGTAGTAGACCTAAGTATTCATTAAGTACCACCATAATGACAACATTAAATACAGTAGTGTAGTAGACCTAAGTATTCATTAAGTACCACCATAATGACAACATTAAATACAGAGTGTAGTAGACCTAAGTATTCATTAAGTACAACCATAATGACAACATTAAAATACAGTAGTGTAGTAGTACTAAATAATGATTTTAAACAAGGCAGAGGTTTATCTAACATTATATTTAATACATCAACAATAATACTGCATATACAGTACATATTCACATACTTGACTGGAGTACCACTAGATGGAGGCTGAGTACTACATTTAGTCAACCACTGCACTAAGTAAATGAGTCCAACAGCAGTTGTTCATCATTACAGTGTTTACCTCTGCTTTTAGGTCAGGGTAAACATGTGACTTTTAGCGCCCTAGGGTAATTGTGACATTAATATGACATGGTGCCAACTAAATGTCAACATCTACGTGTTTAACTTACAGATTTGCTTTCTTGCAAGCAAACATGTTTGATTAAAGAGAGAAGGGGAGTATTATTGCGGTTGGAACTAGAGGTGTGATGTGCTGCGTGAAAGGACATGTGACTTTGAAATGCATTATCCCTGTAGCTGCTGACTACAGTGTGTTTACATGTCTGTAGTGTAGTGGAGTGGAGTGTAGTGTAGTGTAGTATGGTGTAGTGTAGTGGAGTGTAGTGTAGTGTAGTATGGTGTAGTGTAGTGTAATGTAGTGTAATGTAGTATGGTGTAGTGTAGTATAGTGTAGTGTAGTGTAGTGTAATGTAGTATGGTGTAGTGTAGTATAGTGTAGTGTAATGTAGTGTAGTGTAATGTAGTATGGTGTAGTATAGTGTAGTGCAATGTAGTATGGTGTAGTATAGTGTAGTGTAATGTAGTATAGTGTAGTGTAGTGCAGTGTAATGTAGTATAGTGTAGTGTAGTGTAGTGTAATGTAGTATAGTGTAGTGTAGTGCATTGTAATGTAGTATGGTGTAGTGTAGTATAGTGTAGTGTAATGTAGTATAGTGTAGTATAGTGTAGTGTAATGTAGTATAGTGTAGTGTAGTATAGTGTAGTGTAATGTAGTATAGTGTAGTGTAGTGTAGTGTAGTGTAATGTAGTGTAGTGTAATGTAGTGTAGCATAGTTTAATGTAATGTAAAAACTGTAAAACATGAAAAAAAACTAAGAATGACCGTGTTTTTCAGACTACAAGGTGCACTTTAAAACCTTTAATTTTCTGAAAAATGGACGGTGCATCATATAACCCGGTGCGCCTAATGTACGTAATAAATCTGCTTGTGTTTACCGACCACAAACCAGTTGTATTTGCTACATGGCAGCGCAGGTTGATGCCCGTTCAATAAATGACGCTAGCAAGCAACACCAACACTTTAAATGTTTCATTAAGAATATCGAACATTACACATGGCGCACAAAACTCTGTCAAGATGTTTTAGTAGGACTTTGGTAAGCAACGAAGCCACACCGCTTGATGGATTGTGGGAGCATTACGGCTACCATAGTCAGACGTACTGTGCTTCAACATAAAGTATCATTATGATGTGTGTAAAAGGATGGCAAAATGGCACCTATTAGTAGACATATTAATTGGTGTTTTGTCCAGCTCCTCCTGGTGGATCCTGAGGCGTTCCCAGGCTAGCTGGGATACAAAGTCTGCCCAACATTTCCTGGGTCTTCCCCATGGAAGCGATGGACTCAGCCCCTTTCTTCACTCGAGTGTCCAAAACATGAGAGTGCAAATCCGATGACGCAATGAAAATGAAACATTACAATGAAACAGTACAATGAAACATTACAATGAAACAGTACAATGAAACATTACAATGAAACATTACAATGAAACAGTACAATGAAACATTACAATGAAACATTACAAGGAAACAGTACAATGAAACATTACAATGAAACATTACAATGAAACAGTACAATGAAACATTACTATAAAACAATACAATGAAACATTACAATGAAACAGTACAATGAAACACTGCTAGCCAAAGGTAGCTGATGTGAAAGTACATCAGACTTCTAGCTGCAGGCTCATTTGCAACCCTCATTCCTGGTTAGACTTTTAAAGAAAGGTGAAAAACATAAACAAAAAGATTAAGACAAGTATAAAATAAAACTACATTAAAAGTAGTTACATACTACACCCAGTTCTAGTGCTCACATTACTACACCTACTTCTAGTTGTCACATTACTACATCCAGTTCTAGTGCTCACATTACTACACCCAGTTCTAGTGCTCACATTACTACACCCAGTTCTAGTGCTCACATTACTACACCTACTTCTAGTGCTCACATTACTACATCCAGTTCTAGTGCTCACATTACTACACCCAGTTCTAGTTGTCACATTACTACACCCAGTTCTAGTGCTCACATTACTACATCCAGTTCTAGTGCTCACATTACTACATCCAGTTCTAGTGCTCACATAACTACATCCAGTTCTAGTGCTCACATTACTACACCTACTTCTAGTTGTCACATTACTACACCTAGTTCTAGTGCTCACATTACTACATCCAGTTCTAGTGCTCACATTACTACACCTACTTCTAGTTGTCACATTACTACACCTAGTTCTAGTGCTCACATTACTACATCCAGTTCTAGTGCTCACATTACTACACCTACTTCTAGTTGTCACATTACTACACCTAGTTCTAGTGCTCACATTACTACATCCAGTTCTAGTGCTCACATTACTACACCCAGTTCTAGTGCTCACATTACTACACCTACTTCTAGTTGTCACATTACTACACCTAGTTCTAGTGCTCACATTACTACATCCAGTTCTAGTCTTCACATTACTACACCCAGTTCTAGTGCTCACATTAGTACATCCAGTTCTAGTGCTCACATTACTACACCCAGTTTTAGTGCTCACATTACTACACCTAGTTCTAGTTGTCACATTACTACACCTAGTTCTAGTGCTCACATTACTACATCCAGTTCTAGTCTTCACATTACTACACCCAGTTGTAGTGCTCACATTAGTACACCCAGTTCTAGTGCTCACATTACTACACCCAGTTCTAGTGCTCACATTACTACACTTAGTTCTAGTTGTCACATTACTACACCCAGTTCTAGTGCTCACATTACTACACCTAGTTCTAGTTGTCACATTACTACACCCAGGTCTAGTTGTCACATTACTACACCCAGTTCTAGTGCTCACATTACTACACCCAGTTCTAGTTGTCACATTACTACACCCAGTTCTAGTGCTCACATTACTACACCCAGTTCTAGTTGTCACATTACTACACCCAGTTCTAGTGCTCACATTACTACACCCAGTTCTAGTTGTCACATTACTACACCCAGTTCTAGTGCTCACATTACTACACCCAGTTCTAGTGCTCACATTAATACACCCAGTTCTAGTTGTCACATTACTACACCCAGTTGTCACATTACTACACCCAGTTCTAGTGCTCACATTACTACACCTAGTTCTAGTGCTCACATTACTACACCCATTTCTAGTGCTCATATTACTACACCCAGTTATAGTGCTCACATTACTACACCCAGTTCTAGTGCTCACATTACTACACCTAGTTCTAGTGCTCACATTACTACATCCAGTTCTAGTCTTCACATTACTACACCCAGTTCTAGTGCTCACATTAGTACACCCAGTGCTAGTGCTCACATTACTACACCCAGTTCTAGTGCTCACATTACTACACCTAGTTCTAGTTGTCACATTACTACACCCAGTTCTAGTGCTCACATTACTACACCCAGTTTTAGTGCTCACATTACTACACCCAGTTCTAGTGCTCACATTAATACACCCAGTTCTAGTTGTCACATTACTACACCCAGTTGTCACATTACTACACCCAGTTCTAGTGCTCACATTACTACACCTAGTTCTAGTGCTCACATTACTACACCCAGTTCTAGTGCTCACATTACTACACCCAGTTATAGTGCTCACATTACTACACCCAGTTCTAGTGCTCACATTACTACACCTAGTTCTAGTGCTCACATTACTACATCCAGTTCTAGTCTTCACATTACTACACCCAGTTCTAGTGCTCACATTAGTACACCCATTTCCAGTGCTCACATTACTACACCCAGTTCTAGTGCTCACATTACTACACTTAGTTCTAGTTTTCACATTACTACACCCAGTTCTAGTGCTCACATTAGTACACTCAGTTTTAGTGCTCACATTACTACACCCAGTTCTAGTGCTCACATTACTACACCTAGTTCTAGATGTCACATTACTACACCCAGTTCTAGTGCTCACATCACTACACCTAGTTCTAGTGCTCACATTACTACACCCAGTTTTAGTGCTCACATTACTACACCCAGTTCTAGTGCTCACATTACTACACCTAGTTCTAGTGCTCACATTACTACACCCAGTTCCAGTGCTCACATTACTACACCCAGTTCTAGTGCTCACATTACTACACCTAGTTCTAGTGCTCACATTACTACACCCAGTTCTAGTGCTCACATTACTACACCCAGTTCTAGTTGTCACATTACTACACCCAGTTCTAGTGCTCACATTACTACACCCAGTTCTAGTGCTCACATTACTACACCCAGTTCTAGTTGTCACATTACTACACCCAGTTCTAGTGCTCACATTACTACACCTAGTTCTAGTTGTCACATTACTACACCTAGTTCTAGTGCTCAGACTTCTGATTTTCCTCTGAACTTTTTCAGTTTTGTGGATAAAAGTAGAATGTTTAAAGACTTGAAGTGTAAAATGTGTTTGTGGCACTTGCAGGAAGAAGAAGTGTGACATGAACATTGTGTGTCGCACAAAGGAGTGTGTCAAGTCTCTAAACTAATGTTGTGTGTCCTGGAAATAAGACAAAAGATCACAACACAAAGTGGGTATTTATCAGGAACCTTTCCCACATTTCTCCTTTCTTTGTGGCGCCTGCTGGTGTTGCAGCGATAACATAGAACTGAACTGCTTAGTGATCCTACAAACCACTTGATGATGCATGAACCCATGCAAGACCGAGGGCAGGTCTCATGGTGTGTATCAGGATAGGATGCAGTCAATAATCTTTTATTGTGTATCAAAATAAGATGCAGTCAATAATCTTTTATTGTGTATGAGAATAAGATGCAGTCAATAATCGTATATTGTTACAAAATAAGATGCAGTCAATAATCTTTTATTGTGTATCAAAATAAGATGCAGTCACTAATCTTTTATTGTGTATGAGAATAAGATGCAGTCAATAATCGTATATTGTTACAAAATAAGATGCAGTCAATAATCTTTTATTGTGTATCAAAATAAGATGCAGTCAATAATCGTATATTGTTACAAAATAAGATGCAGTCAATAATCTTTTATTGTGTATGAGAATAAGATGCAGTCAATAATCTTTTATTGTGTATCAAAATAAGATGCAGTGAATAATCGTATATTGTTGCAAAATAAGATGCAGTCAATAATCTTTTATTGTGTATGAGAATAAGATGCAGTCAGTATCAGACCACACTTGCTGGAGCTGATGGCGCTAGCTGCTTAAACAGCAAGGAAACAAAGAGTTGATGAAGTGTAGCTGCACAATATATGACAGCATGTAGTACCTTTAACAAATATTGTTTGACAAAGAAACATTGAGGATATTTACTATTATGATCAATATCACTCTTACAAAGTGATGCCATGTGTAATTTTTATGTATCCTAAATATTTGTCCTACGCTTCAAACCCTGCGGCCTTTAAAACTTTGCGGCTAATTTCTGTATTTTCCTTGACTGAAGTCCGTCACGCAAACAGTTTAAAAAAAGAACAAGCAAAGACACTGAAAAGGTGTGTTATTGTTTGTGGTATGTCACCATCTTCTGGACATATTTGCGATTTTGTCTTCCAGCCGTCCATAGTGTTTCTACTTGTATGTATTCTTCATTCATCACTCCAAGCAACGTTTGTAAATTTTACAATATAACTACAACCATTCTTACTTACTAAAGTGTCCCATGTGTGATGTCTGTAGGAGTGTTTTCATGCATATTTTTACCTGCTATTGTAATGTAATCAAGCTAGTGTCGTTAGCATAAGCTAATATGCTAACAGGTTTACAAGTGTCTGTGTTAGTATTATTAACTTACAACTTTTTGTATTGTTTCACTTTCACAAATTCCTCAGTATTTTCACCAAAACGTCACCATATTGAGTCTGTTTAGCTGATTGGAGAGCTAGCTTGCGCAGCTAGTGGTTCCATGACCATTACTTCTGTTTTGTTTGATCACCCATTTTACTGCCCTGTTACAGACACTGTTTGGAAACAATGAAGGTATGTAAATAAACATTGTGTATAAATAAGTCATTTCACAACATACATGTCTGCCACTTATAGTAAGGTGCGACTAATAGTCCTGAAAACTTGAACCTGCATCAGCCTGCTGACGTCAAAAGACTGGAGGCAATTTCATGTTGGATAGTATTTGTTTTTCTAGCAACTTCATCACCAATCACCTTGTTTTCATGCAGAAGTCCAAATACTCTCTAGGAGAGATGTTATGTGTGGACTAAAGGGGAGGTGACGGCGACAGACACTAGATGGCGGTATGTACAATGATTTATTATATATATATATATATATATATATATATAATCAAACAATACAAATATAAACTAAGGAAAATGGAGTGTGAACTAGATCCAAAAG
Organism: Nerophis lumbriciformis; assembly: GCF_033978685.3. Classification (NCBI taxonomy): domain Eukaryota; kingdom Metazoa; phylum Chordata; class Actinopteri; order Syngnathiformes; family Syngnathidae; genus Nerophis; species Nerophis lumbriciformis. Next base: position 30,720,865 of record NC_084550.2, read on the forward strand.
TATATGTGGTGTGTGGCTATGTGTGTGATTAGCTGTAGTGTGTGTTACCAAGTGTTGTGTTGGGCGAGAGGAGGAACAAGGCAGGAAGACAGTCCGTTGGGCAGGCAGATGATCCAGGGCAGGAGAGAAGAGGCAAGATCCGTTTCCAAGCGGGAGGTCGAGAATCCAAAAGGACAGTCCGGGAGGTAAGGGAAACAACAGGGGATCACGGAAGAACACGGGAAGCGAAGGGTAAGAAGACTATACTCCGGCGAGCGACGGCAGGTTGTCCAGGCTTAAGAAGACCGCTTGATCATCACAGGCAGGTGTGCCGATTGCCGGTAAATGATTGCAGCTGGCGGCTTCTGCTGGGCGGAGACGCGCGCACAGATGGATGAACGGCGTTGGCAGGAGTCTGAGCCGTAACAAGAGAACAAGTGAGACAGAACCTGCGGAAATATATGCACTGTATTACCAACCCTATATATATATATATTTATATATTTATATATGTGTATATATATACTTATATATATAAATATATATATATAAATATATATGTATGTATGTATATATAAATATATATATATATATATATATATATATATATATATATATATATATATATATATATATATTTATATATATATATATATATATATATATATATATTTATATATATATATATATATATATATATATATATATATATATATATATATATATATATATATATATATATATATACAGTGTTTCCCACAGGACAGGCATCTATTTGTGGTGGTGTGGTCGGCGGGCGGGCGGGGGGGGGCAGCGGCGATGACCAAGAAGAACGCGGAGTTGGAATATAATTACAACATTTTATGTACATATTTATATACAGATTTGAACAATTAGTGATTCACTGAAATATATTTATTAATTGTGGTTCTTACAAAAAATATATCTTATAAAATATAAAAGCTAAAATGTCTCTTAAAGCTCTGCCCCTTTAATTAGTGAATACTAAATAATTTAACTTTAGCCTACTACTACAACCATATTATTTACCAGCAACATGAAGTGAAACAGAGGCAGAGGTGTCCTGCCACAGTCAGTCAACCTCCTCCTCCTCCTCCTCCTGCTGCTGCTGCTGAACAGGTCGCACCTGTGGTCCGAACTGTAGGCCTACCTCCTCTCCAAGTCGAGCCCTTTTCGGCCGTTGAAAATATTTTTCTATACTCATCTGTGTGAAGGAGTGAACATCTAACATTAGAATGTATTACTAACGAGCAGAACCGCTCTATGTACAGTGCCGTCTAACCTTAAGCGGCAGCAGCTCAACACATGCAGGGTTCAACGTTAAGGTTTTTTTCTACTTGTCTGACTTCTCAAATCTACTTGCCCCAATATTTGTACTTGTCCTGCCTAGGTTTTTTTCTGGCTGTGTAGTGCTCATGGCTTATATCTTAATAGAATCCTTCCCGTTGACTATTTACAACACTACACAGTATTTATTATTATTATTATCTATAATTGCATTTAAATGGCATTGCATACATGTAAAATTAAATGCTATTTCACATTATTTGACCAGTAGCAGTTACACTCATCTGAACAGGTCAGCCACCTGTTTAAAGCCCAATCACAGTTGAAATCTTGAAATGAATGGTCTTTAATGGCCAAAACATTAACCTGGACAACATTTTAACAGCTGGTTGGCTCAGATTTTATTATTTTCATTGCATTCACATGCTGCAGTGGACAGTGGACAATTTAGCTTCAGTCCATGTGTGTTTATTGACAACATGGTTATAACCTGGACACGTTAGCTCGTCGGTATTGTAACACGTGACTGTTACTACGAGCGTCTGCCCCGGGCCACGAGTCAAACAGCGGCGGTGTTAATGAAGCAGCGTCAGGCTGCTCACCGTCAGTGAAACGCTCGGTGAAATCACGGATTAACGTTAAATATATGACGAGCCGCGAGCGATGCAGCTATAACCTATCTACTAGTGATGGGTTGATGAGGCGTCATGAAGCGTTTTGACACATTGCAAAACTGTATTGATACTGTGTCGATACTGTGTCACTAAATACTGACATCTGCTGGATATTAAAAATCCCTACAGGCAACTTATGGACCAACTCAACTGACACTGATTTTATGACTTAGTACAGTGGTTCTCAAATGGGGGTACGCGAACCCCTGGGGATACTTGAAGGTATGCCAAGGGGTACGTGTGATTTAAAAAAAATATATTCTAAAAATAGCAACAATTCAAAAATCCTTTATATATTTATTGAATAATACTTCAACAAAATATGAATGTAAGTTCATAAACTCAGTGAAGCACAAGCTCAGGTTTGTCACTAAAATGTCTGTCAAAAAGAACTGTGAAAAGAAATGTAACTATGCAATATTCAGTGTTGACAGCTAGATTTTTTGTGGACATGTTCCATAAATATTGATGTTAAAGATTTATTTTTTTTGTGAAGAAATGTTTAGAATTAAGTTCATGAATCCAGATGGATCTCTAATACAATCCCCAAAGAGGGCACTTTAAGTTGATTATTACTTCTAGGTGTAGAAATCTTTATTTATAATTGAATCACTTGTTTATTTTTCAACAATTTTTAGTTATTTTTATATCTTTTTTTTCCAAATAGTTCAAGAAAGACCACTACAAATGAGCAATATTTTGCACTGTTATACAATTTAATAAATCAGAAACTGATGACATAGTGCTGTATTTTACTTCTTTATCTTTTTTTTTTCAACCAAAAATGCTTTGCTCTGATTAGGGGGTACTTGAATTTAAAAAAAAATCACAGGGGGTACATTGCTGAAAAAAGGTTGAGAACCACTGACCTAGTATATACAATAATATAAACCAAGTCATTGTATTTCATTTAGCATTATTTCATAACTTCATTTAAATAAAAATATATTTTTTGTCTTTTTTAGATACAGTCAAATAATGTGAACATGTATCATAACATGGAAATCTAAGAGAACGTGTTGTGAATGAGGATGCTTGTGGACCTGGAAATTATTATTTATTTATTTTTTACACATTTATATTAAAAAAAAAACAGTTTTTCCAACGTATTCAATTTTAGACGCTTTCTCTTCTTAGTTATTATTTCTCCGGCTGTAGAAAAGAGCCGCTCACAGGGCACAGAGGAGGCGTCAGTGCGACACAGTTCGCGTATCGGTCACGTGACCAAAACAGCTCATGATCGGTCACGTGACTTTCTAAAAGCGGTACGCGCACCGACACAGGGTTTCGCTCTATGAGCTCGACGCATGCGCCGATGCATCGGTGTTGCCGGACCCATCACTACTATCTACCTATAACATCTGTAAAAATGAAGCAATGCTACCACGCTAGCAAACGTTAGCTAGCCGGCTATGAGCCACCAAGCTGCTAACTGTCGCCAAAAGGCACCATTTAAGTTTTTTTCCCCATGGCATCCTGGATCAAGGCTTTCAGCAGCTTTTGGACGTTTGAGGTAGAAACGTAGGAAGCGCCATCATTATGAAAAGTAGCCGGCGAGTATTTTGATTCCGTCCGTCCCTTTTCTTCTTCTTCTTCTTCTTCTTCTTCTGGCCCACCAGGTGAATTAAGTGCTATTGCATAGTGCATAGTAGGCTACCGCCACCTACTGCACCTGAGGTGTAACTACAAGCAACATTCACAGACAGTCCCATTGCTTTTATGAGCGGTCGACCGAGTCAAAAGCCGAAAAATCCATTTGTGGCGGACGTAATTCTTTCGTGGCGGGCCGCCACAAATAAATGAATGTGTGGGAAACACTGATATATATATATATATATATATATATATATATATATATATATACATATATATATATATATATATATATATATATATTGTGGAGTCTCACTCAAGCACCGCCTGACAGGTAGGCACCTCACAGGGGAGGAGCCAGGGAATGGAGGCAGAGTGGAACAAGGAAGACAACGCCCCAGCCTTGGCCGCATCATCGAGGGGCGGTACATTCCCCTGTACCTGCTCAATCAGCCTGAAGTGCCACCAGCTGTGCGGCCAGGTGGGGCCCAGCTACAAACCCTACTTAACTCTGCCTCATTCAGGTCTGGCTCTCCTCTGTGTCAAGGCAGGTGCATCAGGCGGTAAGTGAGACATCCACTATTTCCCCACTAAAGACATTACTGGTGAAATGTTTTACTTATGTTGTGTTTCTCTTGTTTGATAGGCAATGACCTTTGACCTTTAGAGAAGTGTGCTGTGTGAAGGACTGAGAGCCCCAGATGGGAGATATTTATGTTTATTAATGGACACTTTAAGTTTGTTGATTCCATACCCCGCCCTTCCTAAAAACACTTGTACAATAAATGCCCTTTTCGGCTTGCTGCAAAACCAATCCTGTGTCTTGGTGAGAATCAGATACCACATATGGTGGAGAATGCGGGCACTCTGATTTTTGTCAACCTCTGATGATGTCACACACAGAAGCACTGAGTGCTTTGTTAAAAAGCCAAGCTGAACTTCAAGGTGCGGTACAAGAATTAGTAAAAAAAATTGCTAAAGACGTGGCTAGTACAGGGCCACCCGCTGCAGTCCTAACTAAGTTATCGGGTGAGGATGATGTGGAAGCCTACTTGGAGCTTTTTGAGCGCACTGCGGCCCGGGAGAAGTGGCCGGTAGCTGAATGGGGATCCATTCTGGCACCTTTCCTCACTGGAGAAGCCCAGCGGGTGTGTAGCGACCAGGCATTGGCGGATGCTCAAGACTTTAAGAAACTAAAGAAAGCCATTCTAGACAGCCAAGGGTGCAGTCTGCCTGCCAGGGCCCAGCAATATCACAACTGGACCTTCCAGCCCACACAACCCCCGCGACAGCAGGTAGCCACACTGCTCCGCCTAACACACCGCTGGCTAACGACCGAAGGGAACCCCCCCCTCTGTAGATAGACTGGTGATAGACCGCTGTATCCGAGCCTTGCCGCCTGATGCCCGGAAGTATGCCGCACAAGTAAGCCCTTTAACTGTGGAGCAGTTGGTGGCGTTATTAGAGAACTACCAAGTGAGCATGGAAATGCTGAGAGCCACCCGTATGGAAACGGCCAGAGCCACCGGGGAAGAGAAGCTAGGGCGCGACCGCCGAAGAGCGCCACCGCCAGCTCCGTCCCCACCCCGACCTCAGGGCGCTGCCCCCGTGAGACCCAGTCGGGCCCCACATCGGAAATGTTATGTGTGTGGACACCCGGACCACATGTCTTGGGCGTGCCCGGAACGCGACCGTGATGTCTCCATGGCCACAGCCCCCAGCTCAGATGCAGGAAAACTATGCCTCCACACGGGGAGTGGACGACGACAGCATGCAAGCCTTCCAGTGAAGATCGGGGGGACCGATGCACATGCATTGCTGGACAGTGGGAGCGCCGTGACCCTGGTACATGTTGACCTGGCCGGACCCCTCAGCGAAGACACTGTTCCAGTGACGTGTGTACATGGAGATGTCCGCCAGTATCCGGTGAGCCATATACATGTTCAGACACCCCGAGGGAATGCACTAGTAGCAGCTGGAGTGGTACCAAACCTGCCTGTTCCCCTACTCATCGGGTCCGACTGTGTTCTCTTTGGCCGTTACTGGACCCCAAGCTACATTCCAAGTGCCGTTCCACGGCAGCGTCGCCGTCGCAACAATGGACTCAAAAATATGAGACCGCTTGCAGCCTACCCCACGTTTAGGCCCTCGTCAGAGGCTCCACGGAGTGACAGCTCGGCTGAAGAGGAGCGACGGGAGAGCAGGAAGGAGGAGGAGGAGGCAGAAGAGGAAGGGGACCCCTTTGTGGAGTTCCCCGTACCAGAAGAGAGCATCAACCAAAAAACGGGCGAGTTTGCCACTGCCCAGTGGAATGATCAGAACCTCAGTTGAAGACTTTTGCAAGGGCTGTCCCGAATGCCAAAAGAATGCACCGAGACCCACCTATCGAAACCCCTTGGTCCCGCTCCCCATCATCAGCACCCCATTCTCACGTCTGGCAATGGACATCGTTGGACCACTCCCAAAGTCAGCCAGAGGACATCGCTACATACTGGTAATACTAGACTATGCCACCCGATATCCTGAGGCTGTACCATTACGCACAGCCTCAGCCAAAGCGATAGCACATGAACTGTTTATGATGTTTAGCCGAGTGGGAATTGCCGATGAGATTTTAACGGACCAGGGCACATGTTTTATGTCACAAGTGTTAACCATGCTGTACAAATGGCTGAAAGTGAAACGCATACGAACCTCTATATATCATCAATCAATCAATCAATCAATCTTTATTTACATAGCCCTAAATCACAAGTGTCTCAAAGGGCTGCACAAGCCACAACGACATCCTCGGTACAAAGCCCACATACGGGCAAGGAAAAACTCACCCCAGTGGGACGTCGATGTGAATGACTATGAGAAACCTTGGAGAGGACCGCATATGTGGGTAACCCCCCCCCTCTAGGGGAGACCGAAAGCAATGGATGTCGAGTGGGTCTGACATAATATTGTGAGAGTCCAGTCCATAGTGGATCCAACATAATAGTAAGAGTCCAGTCCATAGTGGGGCCAGCAGGACACCATCCCGAGCGGAGACGGGTCAGCAGCGCAGAGATGTTCCCAGCCGATGCACAGGCGAGCGGTCCACCCCGGGTCCCGACTCTGGACAGCCAGCACTTCATCCATGGCCACCGGACCTGTGCCCCCCCCCCCCCCCCCCCCCTCAAGGAAAAGGGGAGCAGAGGAGAAAAGAAAAGAAACGGCAGATCAACTGGTCTAACAGGGGGGCTATTTAAAGGCTAGAGTATACAAATGAGTTTTAAGATGGGACTTAAATGCTTCTACTGAGGTAGCATCTCTAATTGTTACCGGGAGGGCATTCCATAGTACTGGAGCCCGAATAGAAAACGCTCTATAGCCCGCAGACTTTTTTTGGGCTCTGGGAATCACTAATAAGCCGGAGTTCTTTGAACGCAGATTTCTTGCCGGGACATATGGTACAATGCAATCGACAAGATAGGACGGAGCTAGACCGTGTAGTATTTTATACGTAAGTAGTAAAACCTTAAAGTCACATCTTAAGTGCACAGGAAGCCAGTGCAGGTGAGCCAGTATAGGCGTAATATGATCAAACTTTCTTGTTCTTGTCAAAAGTCTAGCAGCCGCATTTTGTACCAACTGTAATTTTTTAATGCTAGACATAGGGAGACCCGAAAATAATACGTTACAGTAGTCGAGACGAGACGTAACGAACGCATGAATAATGATCTCAGCGTCGCTAGTGGATAAAATAGAACGAATTTTAGCGATATTACGGAGATGAAAGAAGGCCGTTTTAGTAACACTCTTAATGTGTGATTCAAACGAGAGAGTTGGGTCGAAGATAATACCCAGATTCTTTACTGATTCGCCTTGTGTAATTGTTTGGTTGTCAAATGTTAAGGTGGTATTATTAAATAAATGTCGGTGTTTAGCAGGACCGATAATCAGCATTTCCGTTTTCTTGGCGTTGAGTTGCAAGAAGTTAGCGGACATCCATTGTTTAATTTCATTAAGACACGCCTCCAGCTGACTACAATCCGGCGTGTTGGTCAGCTTTAGGGGCATGTAGAGTTGGGTGTCATCAGCATAACAGTGAAAGCTAACACCGTATTTGCGTATGATGTCGCCTAGCGGCAGCATGTAAATACTAAAGAGTGCAGGGCCAAGAACCGAACCCTGAGGAACTCCGCACGTTACCTTAACATAGTCCGAGGTCACATTATTATGGGAGACGCATTGCATCCTGTCAGTAAGATAAGAGTTAAACCACGACAAAGCTAAGTCTGACATACCAATACGTGTTTTGATACGCTCTAATAAAATATTATGATCGACGGTATCGAAAGCAGCGCTAAGATCAAGAAGCAGCAACATAGATGACGCATCAGAATCCATCGTTAGCAGTAGATCATTAGTCATTTTTGCGAGGGCTGTCTCCGTAGAGTGATTTGCCCTGAAACCGGATTGAAAAGGTTCACAGAGATTGTTAGACACTAAGTGTTCATTTAGCTGCTGTACGACAATTTTTTCGAGGATTTTCGAAATAAAGGGAAGGTGGGACACCGGTCGGTAGTTTACCATGAGGTCAGGATCAAGGTTAGGTCTTTTGAGCAGAGGATGAATAACCGCTTTCTTGAATGCTAGGGGAACAGTGCCAGAGGAAAGTGATAAGTTTATAATATTTAGCACTGATGGACCTAATAATACAAAAAGCTCCTTGATAAGTTTCCCAGGAAGTGGGTCAAGTAAACATGTTGTTTGTTTTATCCCACTTACACGCTGTAACAGTTCCTCTAATGTTATTTCATCAAAAAGAGAGAGACTATTTTGTATTGCAGTATCCGTCGTAGATACAGTTGTATCCGTGTTCATAGAACCCAGTTGTAGCTGGGATGCGTTATCTTTAATCTCCTTTCTAATGAGTTCAATTTTCTTATTAAAGAAATTCATAAAGTCATCTGCCGAGTGGGTGGAGCTATTGGGAGGAGTCCCTTGTTGGGTTAGCGATGCTACTGTACTAAACAAAAATTTAGGGTCGTTTTTGTTGAGGCGGATGAGATTTGAGTAAATTTAGCTTTAGCTAAGGTAAGCATGCGTTTATACGATATTAAACTATCACTCCATGCTTGATGGAAAACCTCAAGCTTGGTCGCGAGCCATTTGCGTTCCAACTTTCTACATGATAATTTATGAGCTCTGGTTTCCTCTGTAAACCATGGGGTGCGCCTTTTAGGGGCCCTTTTTTGTTTTAGCGGTGCTATACTATCAATGGTTTTGCGCAGGGCATTGTCAAAGTTGTTAGTGAGGTTATCAATAGAGCCGACATAATTTGGGAATGGTGCCATTACCGAAGGCAGTAGGTCAGCAAGAGTCATCGTTGTGGCGGCATTAATGTTGCGGCTGCTACAGCAGTTATTATTATTATTAGTTTGTTGACAATGAGTCAGAACTTCGAATTTTATAAGGTAATGATCGGACATTACTTTAGTATACGGGAGTACCATAACTTTGGAGGTGGTGACACCCCTGACCAGCACTAGATCTATCGTATTGCCGTTGCGATGTGTAGGTTCATTTATTATTTGTGTAAGACCACAGCTATCAATTATAGTCTGGAGCGCCACGCACTGAGGGTCCGATGGGTTATTCATATGGATATTAAAGTCCCCCATTATGATTATATTGTCTGCGTGCGTCACTAGATCAGCAACGAACTCTGAGAATTCATTAATAAAGTCCGAGTAGGGCCCTGGGGGGCGGTAGATAACAGCCATATCGAGAGGCAGCGGTGCGACAGACCTCATAGTAAGCACCTCAAACGATTTGTATTTATTATTTAGGTTAGGGGTAAGGTTAAAGTTTTCATTGTATATTAGTGCGACCCCCCCCCCCTCCCCCCCCACCCCTTTTAAGGGGACGGGCAATATGCGCATTCGTATAGTTAGGAGGAGATGCCTCATTTAGCGCAAAAAATTTGTCTGGTTTGAGCCAGGTTTCGCTAAGACCAATGACGTTAAGATTGTTGTCTCTAATGACCTCATTAACTAATAACGTTTTGGGAGACAATGATCTTATGTTTAAAAAGCCCATATTATAAGTATTGGGCTGTTTTGACGAGTTTTTGTTTAAATTATCCGTAGTAGAAATATTAATAATGTTGCGTTTATTATACGTAGTGCACTTTAAATAGTTTCGACCATATCTAGGAATTGATACGACGGGAATTTTCAGATTGTTTACTTGATGCTGCGATCGACTGAACGCATCATGATTTGCCACCTCAGTAGAATGCATATCTACCCCGGACACATTCACAACAGAAAACACATTATGTGAGTTGTGTGTTATTCTAAGAAAATTGCTATGCGTACAGGAATTATCCAGCCTGGTGCTGGCTAGTTCTAGCTTAACTGACTCCTCACCCGGACTAGCAGGCTCTGTAATTGCCTGTGACCGGGCTTGCTCTAGTGTAGTTAGTCAAATGTGACTTAAACAGTAGTCTATATTCTTAGACAGGATGATGGCGCCTTCCTGGTTAGGGTGAAGGCCGTCCCTCATCAGCAAGCCTGGTTTGCCCCAGAAAGAGGGCCAATTATCAATAAACGTTAGTCCCTGTTGTCTACAGAAGCTAGCCAGCCACTTGTTAAGCGAGACTAATCTGCTATATCTCTCATCATTGCCTCTCGCAGGCAGGGGGCCAGAGACAATTACTCGATGCCTGGACATCTTTCTAGCGAGATCACAAGTCCTGGCTATGTTTCTCTTTGTAATCTCTGACTGTCTCATTCTAGTGTCATTGGAGCCAACGTGTACAACTATATTCGCATAACTAGTGGTGCGATTAGCCTGTCGTACGTGTTTACTAGGCCTGTTGCGAGTTAGCTCCCTAAGATTAGCCTCAATGTCAGGTGCTCGGGCCCCCGGGATGCACTTAATTGTGGCTGGTTTGCTAAGCTTTATGTTTCGGGTGATGGAGTCCCCTATGACTAAGGTGTGGTGCCCGGTAGACTGGGGTGTAGGACTAGCTAAAGAGCTAAATCTATTATGCGTCTCAACCGGTACACCGTAGCTTGTAGGCCGCTTAGGACTGCTACAGGCTGGGCTAGTTAGCTCGCTACAGCTAACGCTAGCAGATGTGTCCGCAACATCTAAAGTTACGAGATTACTCTGCTCTAACTGGCGGACACGGCCCTCTAGCAGAGCCAGCCTCTCCGTGAGTAAGGTGCAAGACGCGCAGGAAGCCATACTCACGGTGTTTTCTGTCACCGAGTGAAGTTCCTGCTGTCTTCCGAGAAGTCCTGGTCACGGTGTGCAGGAGTAGACTCCTTCTGACTGGCGCCCGGCGACGCCTTTCTCCGCGCTAGCTTCGTTAGCTTAGCAGCTAGCTGCTAGCTAGCTGCGGGAGGGGTGGAGAGACAGAGATCGGGTGATTTACAAGTTAAATAGTACTACTAAATATGTTGAGAAAGTAATAAAGAAAGCTGCAGAACAATTTAAAAGCACACAAATAGAACGATACTTAGCTTTTTCGAAACAGCGAGCAGTCAGCGAGCAGTCACGCACGGTCATCCTCAGACTGATCCTCAGACAGATGGCCTGGTGGAGCGTTTCAACTGTACGTTGAAGAAGATGCTAAAAAAAGTAGCCGACGAAGACGGGAAAGACTGGGATCACCTCATTCCATATGTCCTCTTTGCCATCAGAGAGGTTCCCCAGGCGTCCACTGGCTTCTCCCCCTTTGAGCTAGTCTACGGCCGACGTCCCCGAGGCGTGCTGGACATTGCGAAAGAGACCTGGGAGAACCAACCCTCGCCACACCGCAGTGTGATCGACCATGTCGCCCAACTACAAGCCCGGGCTCGCAAAATCTGGCCCATGGTAAGAGAACATATGGAAAAAGCCCAAAGAGAACAGGCGAAAACGTATAACAGAGGTGCCACACTCCGAGAGTTCCAAGTTGGGGAAAAAGTGCTGGTATTAGTTCCGTCCAGCGAGTGCAAGTTCTTGGCCAGATGGCAGGGGCCTTACAAGGTAATTGAGAGAATGGGCCCCGTCAACTACAAGGTAAACCAGCCAGGCCGGCGGAAAGGTCACCAAATTTACCATGTAAATATTCTGAAAAAATGGCATGCGGCAGAGCCGTTGCCATCTACTGCGTTTTTAACTGCACACTCTCCCCAGACCACTCCCCCGGTACCTATAGGAGAGGACCTCTCCCCGTCCCAAAAGCAGGAGGTGAAGGAACTTCTGGGACGGAACCAGGACCGCCTCTCGGAATTGCCAGGAAGGACCCAGGCGATCAAACATGACATTGAGACCAAACCCGGAAAGGTGATAAGACAAAGGCCCTACCGAATCCCAGAAGCCAGGCGGGCGGCTATAAAAGAAGAGGTAAAGAAAATGTTAGAACTTGGAGTAATAGAGGAATCCCATAGTCCATGGTCCAGCCCGATTGTTATTGTGCCAAAACCAGACGGGTCCTTGAGATTTTGTAATGACTTTCGTAAATTGAATGAGATATCACTGTGTGACGCTTATCCCATACCCAGAGTAGACGAGCTGATAGAGCGGCTTGGCCCTGCTCGCTTCGTCAGCACCCTGGACCTGACCAAGGGCTACTGGCAGGTACCATTGACGGAAAGGGCGAAACCTAAAACGGCCTTCTCCACACCAGAGGGGCTATTCCAATATACCGTCTTGCCTTTCGGGATCCACGGGGCCGCGGCAACATTCCAGAGGATGATGGACCGAGTTCTACGGCCCCACCAAGAACACGCAGCCGCCTACCTAGACGATATTGTGATTCACAGCACCAGCTGGTCTCTCCATCTCCAGCATCTCGACGCAGTCCTAGGAGCCCTTAGACGTGCCGGACTGACTGTCAACGCTAAGAAGTGCCGAGTGGGTCTGACTGAGACCGATTATCTTGGCTACACCATAGGAAGAGGCTGCGTAAAACCCCAGGCCCGCAAAGTGGAGCGCATCAGGGAATGGCCCCGACCCTTGACGAAAAAGCAAGTAAAATCATTTATTGGCCTGGTATCATATTATCAAAAGTTTATTAAAAATTTCTCTACGATTGCAACACCATTGTATGAACTGACACGGAACAAATTGCCCCATCATGTCACCTGGACGGCTGAGGCCGAGACTGCCTTCAAGATGTTGAAGAAAGCCCTATGTGAAGAACCGGTGTTGAAAGCCCCCGACTTCTGTCAGCCGTTCATCCTCCACACTGACGCCTCAGGCACAGGAATTGGAGCCGTGCTCGCCCAGCTCGTGGATGGAGAGGAGCACCCAGTGACATTTATTAGTAGGAAGCTCCAGAGCCATGAGCGAAATTATGCCACAGTAGAAAAGGAGTGCTTGGCAGTCAAGTGGGCCATACACCACCTCCGCTACTACCTATGGGGTAGGACCTTCACCTTGGTGACAGACCACGCCCCCTTGAAGTGGATGTCCACAAATAAGGACCGAAACGATCGCGTCACACGCTGGTTCCTGGAACTCCAAAATTACCACTTCACCGTGGAATATCGGCCTGGGAAGGCCATCCCACATGCAGACGCCATGTCCCGCCTATATGAAGAGGACAAAGAAGCTACCGGACCGACCGGCGAGCTTAGGGGGGGCATATGTGGAGTCTCACTCAAGCACCGCCTGACAGGTAGGCACCTCACAGGGGAGGAGCCAGGGAAGGGAGGCAGAGTGGAACAAGGAAGACAACGCCCCAGCCTTGGCCGCATCATCGAGGGGCGGTACATTCCCCTGTACCTGCTCAATCAGCCTGAAGTGCCACCAGCTGTGCGGCCAGGTGGGGCCCAGCTACAAACCCTACTTAACTCTGCCTCATTCAGGTCTGGCTCTCCTCTGTGTCAAGGCAGGTGCATCAGGCGGTAAGTGAGACATCCACTATTTCCCCACTAAAGACATTACTGGTGAAATGTTTTACTTATGTTGTGTTTCTCTTGTTTGATAGGCAATGACCTTTGACCTTTAGAGAAGTGTGCTGTGTGAAGGACTGAGAGCCCCAGATGGGAGATATTTATGTTTATTAATGGACACTTTAAGTTTGCTGATTCCATACCCCGCCCTTCCTAAAAACACTTGTACAATAAATGCCCTTTTCGGCTTGCTGCAAAACCAATCCTGTGTCTTGGTGAGAATCAGATACCACAATATGTATATATATATATATATATATATATATATATATATATATATATATATATATATATATATATTTTAACTCCATACTACTGTATGACATGACTATGTGACATCCCTGTGTGACATCATCATATGGCATCACTGTATGACATCACTATATGACAATACTGTATGACATCACTATATGCCATCACTATATGACATCACTATATGACATCACTGTATGACATCACAATGATTCTCGGGCGCAGCCACTGCTGGTGCTCACTGCTCCCCTCACCTCCCAGGGCGTGAACAAGGGTGATGGGTCAAATGCAGAGAAACATTTCAACACACATGTCACTGTATGACATCATTATATGAAATCAATCTATGACATCACAATATGACATCACTGTATGACATCATTATATGACTATGAGTATTACAGGAGTTTATGTATTACCAGGTTAGTACTATGAGTATTACTGAGTATTATTATAGTACATTGTCATCTCCCTACATTGAACGTCACTACAGACTCCAACCAAGTCCAGTTTGAGGATTGTGTGACTTGTTCCCCAGCCTTGGTCCAGACTCATTGGAGACTTGAGAAGAAAGGACTGGGTTATGTAGGACCTGTGAGGTCTTCAAGTTATTCTACAAAGGACTGGGTCATGCAGGACCTGTGAAGTGTTCCAGTGTGTCTACAAAGGACTGGGTCATGTAGGACCTGTGTGGTCTTCAAGTTATTCTACAAAGGACTGGGTCATGTGGGACCTGTGAGGTCTTTAAGTTCTTCTACAATAGACTGGGTCATGTAGGACCTGTGTGGTCTTCACGTTTTTCTACAAAGGACTAGGTCATGTAGGACCTGTGAAGTGTTCCAGTGCTTCTACAAAGGACTGGGTCATGTAGGACCTGTGTGGTCTTCAAGTTCTTCTACAAAGGACTAGGCCATGTAGGACCTGTGTGGTCTTCAATTTCAATTTCTTCCTGTGTCTTGGTGAGAATCAGATACCACAATATGTATATATATATATATATATATATATATATATTTTTATTTTTTATTTTTTTATTTTTTTTAACTCCATACTACTGTATGACATGACTATGTGACATCCCTGTGTGACATCATCATATGGCATCACTGTATGACATCACTATATGACAATACTGTATGACATCACTATATGCCATCACTATATGACATCACTCTATGACATCACTATATGACATCACTGTATGACATCACAATGATTCTCGGGCGCAGCCACTGCTGGTGCTCACTGCTCCCCTCACCTCCCAGGGCGTGAACAAGGGTGATGGGTCAAATGCAGAGAAACATTTCAACACACATGTCACTGTATGACATCATTATATGAAATCAATCTATGACATCACAATATGACATCACTGTATGACATCATTATATGACTATGAGTATTACAGGAGTTTATGTATTACCAGGTTAGTACTATGAGTATTACTGAGTATTATTATAGTACATTGTCATCTCCCTACATTGAACGTCACTACAGACTCCAACCAAGTCCAGTTTGAGGATTGTGTGACTTGTTCCCCAGCCTTGGTCCAGACTCATTGGAGACTTGAGAAGAAAGGACTGGGTTATGTAGGACCTGTGAGGTCTTCAAGTTATTCTACAAAGGACTGGGTCATGCAGGACCTGTGAAGTGTTCCAGTGTGTCTACAAAGGACTGGGTCATGTAGGACCTGTGTGGTCTTCAAGTTATTCTACAAAGGACTGGGTCATGTGGGACCTGTGAGGTCTTTAAGTTCTTCTACAATAGACTGGGTCATGTAGGACCTGTGTGGTCTTCACGTTTTTCTACAAAGGACTAGGTCATGTAGGACCTGTGAAGTGTTCCAGTGCTTCTACAAAGGACTGGGTCATGTAGGACCTGTGTGGTCTTCAAGTTCTTCTACAAAGGACTAGGCCATGTAGGACCTGTGTGGTCTTCAATTTCAATTTCTTCCTGTGTCTTGGTGAGAATCAGATACCACAATATGTATATATATATATATATATATATATATATTTTTATTTTTTATTTTTTTATTTTTTTTAACTCCATACTACTGTATGACATGACTATGTGACATCCCTGTGTGACATCATCATATGGCATCACTGTATGACATCACTATATGACAATACTGTATGACATCACTATATGCCATCACTATATGACATCACTCTATGACATCACTATATGACATCACTGTATGACATCACAATGATTCTCGGGCGCAGCCACTGCTGGTGCTCACTGCTCCCCTCACCTCCCAGGGCGTGAACAAGGGTGATGGGTCAAATGCAGAGAAACATTTCAACACACATGTCACTGTATGACATCATTATATGAAATCAATCTATGACATCACAATATGACATCACTGTATGACATCATTATATGACTATGAGTATTACAGGAGTTTATGTATTACCAGGTTAGTACTATGAGTATTACTGAGTATTATTATAGTACATTGTCATCTCCCTACATTGAACGTCACTACAGACTCCAACCAAGTCCAGTTTGAGGATTGTGTGACTTGTTCCCCAGCCTTGGTCCAGACTCATTGGAGACTTGAGAAGAAAGGACTGGGTTATGTAGGACCTGTGAGGTCTTCAAGTTATTCTACAAAGGACTGGGTCATGCAGGACCTGTGAAGTGTTCCAGTGTGTCTACAAAGGACTGGATCAGGTAGGACCTGTGTGGTCTTCAAGTTATTCTACAAAGGACTGGGTCATGTGGGACCTGTGAGGTCTTTAAGTTCTTCTACAATAGACTGGGTCATGTAGGACCTGTGTGGTCTTCACGTTTTTCTACAAAGGACTAGGTCATGTAGGACCTGTGAAGTGTTCCAGTGCTTCTACAAAGGACTGGGTCATGTAGGACCTGTGTGGTCTTCAAGTTCTTCTACAAAGGACTAGGCCATGTAGGACCTGTGTGGTCTTCAATTTCTTCTACAAAGGACTGGGTCATGTAGGACCTGTGAAGTGTTCCAGTGCTTCTACAAAGGACTGGGTCATGTAGGACCTGTGTGGTCTTCAAGTTATTCTACAAAGAACTGGGTCATGTGGGACCTGTGAGGTCTTTTAGTTCTTCTACAATAGACTGGGTCATGTAGGACCTGTGTGGTCTTCACGTTTTTCTACAAAGGACTAGGTCATGTAGGACCTGTGAAGTGTTCCAGTGCTTCTACAAAGGACTGGGTCATGTAGGACCTGTGTGGTCTTCAAGTTCTTCTACAAAGGACTGGGTCATGTAGGACCTGTGTGGTCTTCAAGTTCTTCTACAAAGGACTGGGTCATGTAGGACCTTTGAGGTCTTTAAATGCTTCTACAAATAACTGGGTCATGTAGGACCTGTGAAGTGTTCCAGTGCTTCTACAAAGGGCTGGGTCATGTAGGACCTGTGTGGTCTTCAAGTTATTCTACAAAGGACTGGGTCATGTGGGACCTGTGAGGTCTTTAAGTTCTTCTACAATAGACTGGGTCATGTAGGACCTGTGTGGTCTTCACGTTTTTCTACAAAGGACTAGGTCATGTAGGACCTGTGAAGTGTTCCAGTGCTTCTACAAAGGACTGGGTCATGTAGGACCTGTGTGGTCTTCAAGTTCTTCTACAAAGGACTGGGTCATGTAGGACCTGTGAAGTGTTCAAGTTCTTCTACAAAGGACTGGGTCATGTAGGACCTGTGTGGTCTTCAAGTTCTTCTACAAAGGACTGGGTCATGTAGGACCTGTGAAGTCTTCATGTGCTTCTACAAAGGACTGGGTCATGTAGGACCTATGAGGTCTTCAAGTGATTCTACAAAGGACTGGGTCATGTAGGACCTGTGAGGTCTTCAAGTGCTTCTACAAAAGACTGGGTCATGTCGGACCTGTGAGGTCTTCAAATGCTTCTACAAAGGACTGGGTCATATAGGACCTGTGTGGTGTTCAAGTGCTTCTACAAAGGACTGGTTCATGTAGGACCTGTGAGGTCTTCAAGTGCTTCTAGGGGTGATCAACAATATCTGTTGGAGGCGGGTCATAGTCAATGAATCAGCCAATGGAGGAAGTGGTGTCACATCTTATCTCTGAGAGCCCAGACCTGCTGGCACTTCCTGAGGTCACCATGTGAAGGACCCAGACCTAGCACATGACCAGGGGGCGGGGACAGCCATTGTAAGACCATGGTTCTAAGCCAATAAGAGCTGACCCACACAAGCACTTGGCTCCACAGGGTCCAGGTTTCTTCTGGCCACTGAATCAACTCCCAACTGGACTTTGTTGGCACCTGATGAGGTCTGAGGCAACACTTCTGTGGTCCACCTGATGGAGAACCACAGAAGACTTCTGGAACATCTGTGAAGTACATCATTGGTGTTTGTGTGGACATCTTCAGATGACTCGTGTGGACGTGTCCTGCTGAGATTATCTGGCCCGCTTTGAGAGGTAAGATGCTGAAGCCTTTCACGCGAGCCAAAATACCTCATGGTGCACGTAGACCACGGTCACAATGCTAGTAGGGACATAGGGCTGGGCCGTATGGCCAAGAAGTCAAACAAAAAAATATTATTTTATTCATTTACTATCTGTTTATATTCTTTCATTTTTTATTATTAATATTGTTATTATTATTATAATATATTTTAGTATTATTATTTATTTATTCATTTGTAATTATTACTACTTTGGTTTGTTCTGTGGTTTTTTTGTGTTGTTTTTCTCTTTTCTTTTCTTTTTTTCTTTTGGGGGAGATTTGGCATTGTTGGGATGTAAACTTAAAAATATAACTTTGACATGTTGACCAGACAAGAGATGTATGATGGATGCAAATATGACGTCATGGATAGGAATGTCTGATGCACCATGTCAATAAAAACTTTAATATATATATATATATATATATATATATATATATTCAGTATATATACATTAAAATTAAAATTAAAAAAATAACAAATCACAAATAATAAACATTATTGTTTTCATATCATCGTGATTAATACCACCATGTTTTATGTTGTATTTAACAAGACAGTTTTATAACATCTACTAAAAACCAAAGAAAGTCAGGGATTAGTTCAACATTTCATGAACTTACTGAGATAACAACACTGACATTAGTTTAGTGTTGTTATGGTGGACCTGAAGAGTACACCATCAGATAACGGCCCAGCCATAGGGTCACACAGGTGTTATGAAAAGGTGTTATTTACCTGTCCAGGTGAAATAGTCACCTGATGTGACAATAGTCCTCAGGAGTCATAGTCCTGGTGAGGACTTATGAGGTTTCAGAGGCTTTTGGAGATTCTAGAAGGTTGGAATGAACCAATGAGATGATTAATATCAGCCTTGAAGGAAGTTCAGTGGTCAGGAAGTTCTTTCAAATTAAAAGTTGTTTGTATCTTGTTTCTACAACTGGTAGTACACTAAAAGTAGGACATGTATGCCAGGAACAACCTATGTTAAGTTTCAGTTTCTAGTGGTCAGCTGACAAGAAAGTAGTGGTGTTGTTTACTATATGCCAGAGGTGGGACCAAGTCATTGTTTTGCAAGGTCTCAAGTCTTTGCCGTCAAGTCTTGAGTCAAGTCCCGAGTCAAGTCCAAAGTCAAGACTTGAAAGTCTCAAGTCAAGTCCCAAGTCCTGCATTTTGAGTTTCGAGTCCTTTCAAGTCCTTCTAACCACAGACTAATATATTTACATAGATCGTGTATGCTTTTAAAACGCTGTATTTATTTATTAAAAGAAGTGCATTTGAAGTTGCAGGAAAAAAAATAGTGCTGACATTGCACTTCATAATAGCATCATTTTAAACATTTAACTCATTCCTTTACAGAATAAACACATTTGAAAAACAAATGCAACTGTACTTATTTGCACAAAAGTGTTAACATTGTACAAACCCCGTTTCCATATGAGTTGGGAAATTGTGTTAGATGTAAATATAAACGGAATACATCCATCCATCCATTTTCTACCGCTTATTCCCTTTGGGGTCGCAGGGGGCGCTGGAGCCTATCTCAGCTACAATCGGGCGGAAGGCGGGGTACACCCTGGACAAGTCGCCACCTCATCGCAGGGCCAACACAGATAGACAGACAACATTCACACTCACATCCACACACTAGGGCCAATTTAGTGTTGCCAATCAACTTATCCCCAGGTGCATGTCTTTGGAAGTGGGAGGAAGCCGGAGTACCCGGAGGGAACCCACGCAGTCACGGGGAGGACATGCAAACTCCACACAGAAAGATCCCGAGCCCGGGATTGAACCCAAGACTACTCAGGACCTTCGTATTGTGAGGCAGATGCACTAACCCCTCTGCCACCGTGAAGCCGGAATACAATGATTTGCAAATCCTTTTCAACCCATATTCAATTGAATATGCTACAAAGACAACATATTTGATGTTCAAACTCATAAACTTTTTTTTTTTTTTTGCAAATAATAATTAACTTAGAATTTCATGGCTGCAACACGTGCCAAAGTAGTTGGGAAAGGGCATGTTCACCACTGTGTTACATGGCCTTTCCTTTTAACAACACTCAGTAAACGTTTGGGAACTGAGGAGACACATTTTTGAAGCTTCTCAGTTGGAATTCTTTCCCATTCTTGTTTTATGTACAGCTTAAGTTGTTCAACAGTCCGGGGGTCTCTGTTGTGCTATTTTAGGCTTCATAATGCGCCACACATTTTCAATGGGAGACAGGTCTGGACTACAGGCAGGCCAGTCGAGTACCCGCACTCTTTTACTATGAAGCCACGTTGATGTAACACGTGGCTTGGCATTGTCTTACTGAAATAAGCAGGGGCGTCCATGGTAATGTTGCTTGGATGGCAACATATGTTGCTCCAAAAGCTGTATGTACCTTTCAGCATTAATGGTGCCTTCACAGATGTGTAAGTTACCCATGTCTTGGCCACTATTGCACCCCCATATCATCACACATGCCGCCTATAACAATCCGGATGGTTCTTTTCCTCTTTGGTCCGGAGGACACGACGTCCACAGTTTCCAAAAACAATTTGAAATGTGGACTCGTCAGACCACAGAACACTTTTCCACTTTGTATCAGTCCATCTTAGATGAGCTCAGGCCCAGCGAAGCTGCCAGCGTTTCTATGTGTTGTTGATAAACGGTTTTCGCCTTGCATAGGAGAGTTTTAACTTGCACTTACAGATGTAGCGACCAACTGTAGTTACTGACAGTGGGTTTCTGAAGTGTTCCTGAGCCCATGTGGTGATATCCTTTACACACTGATGTCGCTTGTTGATGCAGTACAGCCTGAGGGATGGAAGGTCACGGGCTTAGCTGCTTACGTGCAGTGATTTCTCCAAATTCTCTGAACCCTTTGATGATATTGCGGACCGTAGATGGTGAAATCCCTAAATTCCTTGCAATAGCTGGTTGAGAAAGGTTTTTCTTGAACTGTTCAACAATTTGCTCACGCATTTGTTGACAAAGTGGTGACCCTTGCCCCATCCTTGTTTGTGAATGACTGAGCATTTCATGGAATCTACTTTTATACCCAATCATGGCACCCACCTGTTCCCAATTAGCCTGTTCACCTGTGGGATGTTCCAAATAAGTCTTTGATGAGCATTCCTCAACTTTATCAGTATTTATTGCCACCTTTCCCAACTTCTTTGTCACGTGTTGCTGGCATCAAATTCTAAAGTTAATGATTATTGGCAAAAAAAAAATGTTTATGAGTTTGAACATCAAATATGTTGTCTTTGTAGCATATTCAACTGAATATGGGTTGAAAAGGATTTGCAAATCATTGTATTCCGTTTATATTTACATCTAACACAATTTCCCAACTCATATGGAAACGGGGTTTGTATTTCCATGGCATATTGCATTGTAACTAGTTCCACAGCAATTTCTATCCTGTTCTTACCTTATCTCATTAATCTCATCTCATACTGTATGTGTGTTGATGTGTGCGTACACATGAAAAACATAACAAATACATGAACATAACAATGAACACAGTTGTACTTTTTAGATGTCAGGGCCCTTTGCAATATGTACACATATTCTTAACATAGTATACATTTTAACTGACCTTTATTTGACTATGTTTGTCTTTTTGTAGGTGGCTAAAATACGCGGTGCTGCTGACCGCCGTCTAACGTTACGTTACTGTGTGTGATACATTGACTAACGTAATGTTACTGTGTGTGATACATTGACTAACGTTACGTTACTGTGTGTGATACATTGACTAACGTAACGTTATGTGTAGGTACCTCATGCAACCCTGCTTAAAGAAAATCACTTGACAAAAAGTATGAATAAGGTAGCGAACTGCAGTGGACGCAACATATTGCCGTGTTTGCAATGACGTTATAACCATAGACATCTTATAAGTAGACGCAGCATTGGCTGCTGTGACACGAGCAATTTGGCCGCCATCTTGAAGTGGTGATGAGGAGCTGGCCAGCAGCCTAAACTGACAGTTGACAGGTAGAAAACAAAGATGCTAAACTGACAGTTGACAGGTAGAAAACAAAGATGATAAACTGACAGTTGACAGGTAGAAAACAAAGATGCTAAACTAACAGTTGACAGGTAGAAAACAAAGATGCTAAACTGACAGTTGACAGGTAGAAAACAAAGATGCTAAACTGACAGTTGACAGGTAGAAAACAAAGATGCTAAACTGACAGTTGACAGGTAGAAAACAAAGATGGTGTTCAGCGTTTTCCTGCTCAAATGAGCGGACTGTTGAAAATAGGAATCGGGGGATTACTTTTCACAAGTAAGATTTAACATTAACGTACTATTGGTTGTATTTTGTGAAAAGAATATTAGCACAGAGTTGAGAAGGAGCAAAGATCTTCAATATTTGTATGTGAAAATCCCAAAGAAATCTTCTGGGGGAGGATGACCCCCTACAGGGGTTTGCTTTACGAACTTTCTGCCCCACCTAAAACAAAATTCACCAGCCACCACTGATTATGATGCATTTTCATTTTAGGCAAAATATAAGACAATACTTTCTTAACAGTTTAATTGTAACCAGGAATAAGTCTTCAAGTAACAATATTCAAATACTAACATTGTTGGGTAAGACAGAATTTGGTGTTATTCTGAATCCAGTGAAACAGATTGGTGGTTTTAGTTGATATAAAGACTTTCAGGTGTTTATATATGTTTATGTTGAAGTATTTGGCAGACGCTTTTATCCAAAGCAACATACATAAAAAATACATATAAAACAATCACTGTAAACATGATCATGTAAGGGAAGAATGTAATAGAAAATATCAATACAAAGTGTCAAGACAGAATAAACTCTCTGCTGCTGCAGCAACAGAGATACAGTCTATAAGATATATAGATATCTAATGTATTCATACATTGTTTATGTAGCATGTATATATAACCTAATCATATCGTTTCTTCAACTTCAAAATAGCTTACCGTTTTTTTCCCCTTCTCTGGGATTATATTCCCAGTTTTGATCTGGTCACTTATAGCGTATAAGAATGTTACATTACTGTTAAGCAAACTATGAATAAAAAAACATGTGTCCTTTATCATAGCTACACATATGACAAAAAAGGGGTGAAAATCAGTGGTATTCAGTGAGGTAAGATGAATTAAATGTTCATTACTCCTGCCAAATGAATTGCACTGAGTGGAGCGGATCACCACTCCAAGATGGCGGCCCTGCGTCTCGTCAGCGCCAGTAGGCAGTAGCGCTCCATGCTGCGTCTACTTATAAGATGTCTATGGTTATAACGTTAGCAGTGAGTTTGCAGCCTCACTGATTTAAGTACACAGCAAATAAAAGTCACGTTACTTAGCCAATAAACGTTAGCTTACATTCAAAACTTACCCTTCTTTGTGCAACTTCAAATGTCGAACCAAGTTGGAAGTTGTTGCGTCTCCGTCTGTGATCTTCGAACTGCATGTTTTGCATTTTCAGTTGATCAAGTCGTAGTTTTTACACCCGAACGAAACTATTTTAGGTAGGGATGTCCGATAATGGCTTTTTGCTGATATCCGATATTCTGATATTGTCCAACTCTTAATTACCGATACCGATATCAACCGATACCGATATATACAGTCGTGGAATCAACACATTATTATGCCTAATTTGGACAACCAGGTATGGTGAAGATAAGGTCCTCTTTAAAAAAATTAATAAGATAAAATGAGATAAATAAATTAAAAACATTTTCTTGAATAAAAAAGAAAGTAAAACAATATAAAAAAAGTTACATAGAAACTAGTAATGAATGAAAATGAGTAAAATGAAGTGTTAAAGGTTAGTACTATTAGTGGAGCAATGCGGACCAAGCTCTGACACTGATCATACAGGTGCGGACCGTCACAATCAGACAGTTCGATACCCCATACTCCCTGAGCACTCCCCCAAATGCCTTCTCCAAGTCCTCAAAGTACATGTAGACTGGTTGGGCAAACTCCCTAGCACCCTCAAGGACCCTGCCGAGAGTATAGAGCTGGTCCACAGTTCCACGACCAGGATGAAAACCACAATGTTCCTCTTGAATCCGAGGTTCGACTATCCAGCGTAGCCTCTTCTCCAGTAGACCTGAATAGACCTTATCGGGAAGACTCAGGAGCGTGATACCACGGTAGTTGGAACTTCTTAAAGCGAGGAATCACCACCCCGGTCTGCCAATCCAGAGGTACCGCCCCCGATGTCCACGTGATGTTGCAGAGTCTTGTCAACCAAGACAGCCGCACAGCATCCAGAGCCTTAAGGAACTCCAGGCGGGTCTCATCCACCCCCGGGGCCTTGCCACCGAGGAGCTTTTTAAGTACCTTGGCAACCTCAGCCCCAGAAATAGGAGAGCCCACCACAAAACCCCCAGGCACTGCTTCCTCACAGGAAGACATGTTGGTGGGATTGAGGAGGCCTTCGAAGTATTCCCTCCACCAATCCATAACATCCGCAGTCGAGGTCAGCAGCACACTATCCTCACCATACACGGTGTTGACAGTGCACTGCTTCCCCTTCCGGAGGCGGCGGATGGTGGTCCAGAATCGCTTCGAAGCCATCTGGAAGTCGTTTTCCATGGCTACCCCGATTGTCCTCCCATGTCCGAGTTTGTGCGTCCACGACCGCTGAAGCCGCACACCGCTTGGCCTGTCGGTACCTATCCGCTGCCTCCAGAGTGCCATGAGCCAAAAGGACCCAATAGGACTCTTTCTTCAGCTTGACTGCCGGCACGACAGGCACCAACCACCTTGCGACCATTGCTCCAATCGGCCGCCTCGACAATAGAGGTACGGAACATGGTCCACTCGGACTCAATGTCCTGTGCCTCCCTCGTGACATGTTCAAGGTTCTTCCGGAGTTGGGAATTGAAACTCTCTCTGACAGGAGACTCTGCTAGACGTTCCCAGCAGACCCTCACATAGCGTTTGGGCCTGCCAGTTCTGTCTGGCATCCTCTCCCACCATTGCAGCCAACTCACCACCAGATGGTGATAGGTAGAAAGCTCCGCCCCTCTCTTCACCTGAGTGTCCAAAACATGAGGCCGCAAATCCGATGACACAACTACAAAGTCGATCATGGAACTGCGGCCTAAGGTGTTCTGCTGCCAAGTGCACATATGGACACTCTTATGTTTGAACATGGTGTTTGTTATGGACAATCCATGACGAGCACAAAAGTCCAATAACAAAACATCACTTGGGTTCAGATCCGGGCGGCCATTCTTCCCAATCACGCCTCTCCAGGTTTCACTGTCGTTGCCAACATGAGCATTGAAGTCCCCCAGTAGGACAAGGGAATCACCTGGGAGAGCACTCTCCAGTATTCCCTCGAGTGAATCCAAAAAGGGTGGGTACTCTGAACTGCTATTTGGTGCGTAAGCACAAACAACAGTCAGGACCAGTCCCCCCACCCGAAGGCGGAGGGAGGCTACCCTTTCGTCCACCGGGTTGAACTCTAACGTGTGGTCTTTGAGCCGGGGCACAACAAGAATTGCCACCCCAGTCCGTCGCCTCACACTGCGTGGAACGCCAGAGTGGAAGAGAGTCTGGCCCCTCTCAAGAGAACTGGTTCCAGACCCCTTGCTGTGCGTCAAAGTGAGTCCAACTATATCTAGCTGGAACTTCTCCACCTTGCGCACTAGCTCAGGCTCCTTCCCTCCCAGCGAGGTTACGTTCCACGTCCAAAGAGCTGGCTTATGTAGCCGAGGATCGGACCGCCAAGTGCCCTGCCTTCGGCTGCCACCCAGCTCACATCGCACCTGAACTCTATGGCCCCTCCCATGAGTGGTGAGCCCATTGGAGGGGGGACACACGTTGCCTCTTTGGGCTGTGCTTGGCCACCAGGCGCTTGCCATCGTGCCCCATCTCCAGGCCTGGCTCCAGAAGGGAGTCCCGGTGACCCGCGTCCGGGTGAGGGAAAACTGGGTCCTTTGTTTTTATTTTTCATAGAGTCTTCTGTTTTTTTATATCTCCAAAAATATCAATGAATCAAAATCAATGTTGTTATGGATTATTGACCGATCAAGGCTCCAAGGATCAAAAATTCCACTTTGAAATATTTTTAGGGGAAAATATTGCATATTTTGTGTGTTTGCCATAAAAAGACAAAGTTTTGGTTGACAAAAAGGGCACAAAACAAACAAAAAAAACATTAAAAAATAATTATAATCAACAGATAGACCTGAAGTTGAGATTTAAATGTTAAAAGTACAAACTCCAAAAGCAGTGAAGTTGTCATGTTGTGTAAATGCTAAATAAAAAGAGAATACAACAAATCCTTTTCAACTTATATTCAATTGAATAGACTGCAAAGACAAGATATTTCATGTTCACACTGAGAAACTTTGTTCTTTTTTGCAAATATTAGCTCATTTGGAATTTGATGGCTGCAACATGTTTCAAAAAAGCTGGCACAAGTAGCAAAAAATAGTGAGAAAGTTGAGGAATGCTCATCAAAGACTTATTTGGAACATCCCACAGGTGAACAGGCTAATTGGGAACAGGTGGGTGCCATGATTGGGTATAAAAGCAGCTTCCATGAAATGCTCAGTCATTCACAAACAAAGACGGGGCGAGGGTCACCACTTTGTCAACAAATGCCTGAGCAAATTGTTTAAGAACAACATTTCTCAACAAGGAATTTAGGGATTTCACCATCTACGCTCCGTAATATCATCAAAAGGTTCAGAGAATGTGGAGAAATCACTGCACGTAAGCCATGATATTACACACCTTGGATCCCTCAGGCGCTACTGCATGAAAAAGCCACCTCAGTGTTTAAAGGATATCACCACATAGGCTCAGAAACACTTCAGAAAACCACTGTCAGTAACTACAGTTGGTCACTACATCTGTAAGTGCAAGTTAAAACTCTACTATGCAAAGCCAAAGCCATTTATCAACAACACCCAGAAATGCTTCGCTGGGCCCGAGCTCATCTAAGATGGACTGATGCAAAGTGGAAAAGTGTTCTGTGGTCTGACGAGTCCACATTTCTAATTGTTTTTGGAAACTGTGGACTAAAGAGGAAAATAAGCATGGGGAGTGTTCTAGGGTGAACGTGTAAAAGGCAGCATGTGTGATGGTATGGGGGTGTATTAGTGGCCAAGACATGGGTAACTTACACATCTGTGAAGGCACCATTAATGCTGAAAGGTACATACAGCTTTTGGAGCAACATATGTTGCCATACAAGCAACGTTACCATGGACGCCCCTGCTTATTTCAGCAAGACAATACCAAGCCAGGTGTTACAACAGCGTGGCTTCATAGTAAAAGAGTGCAGGTACTAGACTGGCCTGCCTGTAGTCCAACATTGAAAATGTGTGAAGGCTAAAATATGAGAAGGGAGACTGTTGAACAACTTAAGCTGTACATCAAGCAAGAATGGGAAAGAATTCCACTTCAAAAATGTGTCTCCTCAGTTCCCAAACCTTTACTGAGTGTTAAAAGGAAAGGCCATGTAACACACTGGTAAAAATGCCTTTTTTTTTTTCAAATTCTAAGTTCATGATTATTTGCCAAACATAACAAAGTTTCTCAGTGTGAACATGAACTATGTGGTGTAAAGTCCAAGTTGTGTTGTCGTGCAGAGGAAGTCCTCGCTGCAGCTCACACACACAAGCAGAAGATGCCGGCAGCAGTGGGCGGTCCTGTGGGCTACACCCCCCCTGAGGGAGGCTGGGGCTGGATGGTGGTGATCGGAGCCTTCATCTCCATCGGCTTCTCCTACGCCTTCCCCAAGTCCATCACCGTCTTCTTCAAAGAGATCGAGGCCATCTTCGACGTGACCAGCAGCCAAGTCTCCTGGATCTCCTCCATCATGCTGGCAGTCACTTACGGAGGAGGTGAGTTCTACTGGTCTACAGACTCCATGCCAGTACTGGACTTGACAACCATAATCCTGCTGGTCTTTGAGACTCGGCACAGCAGCTTGAGAAAGATGAAGAAAACTCTTTGGTCCGTCTTAGAAGACTTCGGCCCATCATCCCAGTAGACTTCATCAGTTCAGGACCTTAGACTTAGATTAGTCACATCTAGTCCTAGACTTAGATTGTTCATATCTAGTCTTAGACTTAGATTGGTCACATCTAGTCTTAGACTTAGATTGGTCACATCTAGTCCTAGACTTAGATTGTTCATATCTAGTCTTAGACTTAGATTGGTCACATCTAGTCCTAGACTTAGATTGTTCTTATATGGTCTTAGACTTAGACTGGTAGCATCTAGTCTTAGACTTAGATTGGTCACATCTAGTCTTAGACTTAGTTGGTCACATCTTGTCTTAGACTTAGATTGATCACATCTGGTCTTAGACTTAGACTAGTCACATCTAGACTTAAACTTAGATTGGTCACATCTAGTGTTAGACTAAGACTGGTCATATCTGGTCTTAGACTTAGATTGGTCACATCTAGTCTTAGACTTAGATTGATCACATCTAGTCTTAGACTTAGATTGGTCACATATAGTCTTAGACTTAGATTGGTCACATCTAGTCTTAGTCTTAGATAGGTCACATCTAGGGTTAGACTTAGATTGGTCACATCTAGTCGTAGATTTAGATTGGTCACATCTAGTCTTAGACTTAGATTGGTCACATCTAGTCTTAGTCTTAGATTGGTCACATCTAGTCGTAGACTTAGATTGGTCACATCTAGTCTTAGACTTAGATTGGTCACATGTAGTCTTAGACTTAGATTGGTCACATCTAGTCGTAGACTTAGATTGGTCACATCTAGTCTTAGTCTTAGATTGGTCACATCTAGTCGTAGACTTAGATTGGTCACATCTAGTCTTAGACTTAGATTGGTCACATGTAGTCTTAGACTTAGATTGGTCACATATAGGGTTAGACTTAGATTGGTCACATCTAGTCGTAGACTTAGATTGGTCACATCTAGTCTTAGACTTAGATTGGTCACATGTAGTCTTAGACTTAGATTGGTCACATCTAGTCGTAGACTTAGATTGGTCACATCTAGTCTTAGTCTTAGATTGGTCACATCTAGTCGTAGACTTAGATTGGTCACATCTAGTCTTAGACTTAGATTGGTCACATGTAGTCTTAGACTTAGATTGGTCACATATAGTCTTAGACTTAGATTGGTCACATCTAGTCGTAGACTTAGATTGGTCACATCTAGTCTTAGTCTTAGATAGGTCACATCTAGGGTTAGACTTAGATTGGTCACATCTAGTCGTAGATTTAGATTGGTCACATCTAGTCTTAGACTTAGATTGGTCACATATAGGGTTAGACTTAGATTGGTCACATCTAGTCGTAGACTTAGATTGGTCACATCTAGTCTTAGACTTAGATTGGTCACATGTAGTCTTAGACTTAGATTGGTCACATCTAGTCGTAGACTTAGATTGGTCACATCTAGTCTTAGTCTTAGATTGGTCACATCTAGTCGTAGACTTAGATTGGTCACATCTAGTCTTAGACTTAGATTGGTCACATGTAGTCTTAGACTTAGATTGGTCACATATAGTCTTGGACTTAGATTGGTCACATCTAGTCTTAGTCTTAGATTGGTCACATCTAGTCGTAGACTTAGATTGGTCACATCTAGTCTTAGACCTAGATTGGTCACATGTAGTCTTAGACTTAGATTGGTCACATCTAGTCTTAGACTTAGATTGGTCACATCTAGTCTTAGACTTAGATTGATCACATCTAGTATTAGACTTAGATTGGTCACATCTAGTCTTAGACTTAGATTGGTCACATCTAGTCTCAGACTTAGATTGGTCACATCTAGTATTAGACTTAGATTGGTCAGATATAGTCTTAGACTTAGATTGGTCACATCTCATCTTAGACTTATATTGGTCACATCTAGTCTTAGACTTAGATTGGTCACATCCAGTCATAGACTTAGATTGGTCACATCTAGTCTCAGACTTAGATTGATCACATCTAGTCTTAGACTTAGATTGGTCACATATAGTCTCAGACTTAGATTGATCACATCTAGTCTTAGACTTAGATTGGTCACATATAGTCTTAGACTTAGATTGGTCACATATAGTCTAGTGTCTGTTGCCAACACTCCAGATATTAATACTTAAATATGGCGCTGTAGCACAAATAATAACACACCTTTTCAGTGTCACTGTCGGTGTGACAAGAAAACTATTTGATAAATACTAAACATTATGGCCGCTGGCGAAGAAATGAGCCGCACCGTTTTATAAGCCGCAGGATTCAAAGCGTTCAAAAAAAGTACAGCATTATTTAGTTGTAACTTTATAGTAATTAACTGTAAAATCACCGCTCTACAGTTACAGTAAATAATTGTAAAGACATTTACAGTAATGTACTGTAAATGTTACTTGTTAGTTTACAATATGATGCATGACATAATTACTGGAGTAGGACAGTAACTTACTGTACATGTTACTGTATGGTACGGTGTTAGTTGACTGTAAATGTTACTGTATGGTACGGTGTTAGTTGACTGTACATGTTACTGTATGGTACGGTGTTAGTTGACTGTACTTGTTACTGTATGGTGCAGTGTTAGTTGACTGTACATGTTACTGTATGGTACGGTGTTAGTTGACTGTACATGTTACTGTATGGTACAGTGTTAGTTGACTGTAAGTGTTACTGTATGGTATGGTGTTAGTTGACTGTACATGTTACTGTATGGTACAGTGTTAGTTGACTGTAAGTGTTACTGTATGGTACGGTGTTAGTTGACTGTACATGTTACTGTATGGTACGGTGTTAGTTGACTGTACATGTTACTGTATGGTACAGTGTTAGTTGACTGTAAATGTTACTGTATGGTACGGTGTTAGTTGTCTGTACATGTTACTGTATGGTACGGTGTTAGTTGACTGTACATGTTACTGTATGGTACAGTGTTAGTTGACTGTACATGTTACTGTATGGTACTGTGTTAGTTGACTGTAAATGTTACTGTATGGTACGGTGTTAGTTGACTGTACATGTTACTGTATGGTACGGTGTTAGTTGACTGTACATGTTACTGTATGGTACAGTGTTAGTTGACTGTAAGTGTTACTGTATGGTACGGTATTAGTTGACTGTAAGTGTTACTGTATGGTACGGTGTGAGTTGACTGTACATGTTACTGTATGGTACGGTGTTAGTTGACTGTACATGTTACTGTATGGTGCGGTGTTAGTTGACTGTAAATGTTACTGTATGGTACGGTGTTAGTTGACTGTACTTGTTACTGTATGGTACGGTGTTAGTTGACTGTACATGTTACTGTATGGTACGGTGTTAGTTGACTGTAAATGTTACTGTATGGCACGGTGTTAGTTGACTGTACTTATTACTGTATGGTACGGTGTTAGTTGACTGTACATGTTACTGTATGGTACGGTGTTAGTTGACTGTACATGTTACTGTATGGTACGGTGTTAGTTGACTGTACTTGTTACTGTATGGTACAGTGTTAGTTGACTGTACATGTTACTGTATGGTACGGTGTTAGTTGACTGTACATGTTACTGTATGGTATGGTGTTAGTTGACTGTACATGTTACTGTATGGTACGGTGTTAGTTGACTGTACTTGTTACTGTATGGTACAGTTTTAGTTGACTGTACATGTTACTGTATGGTACGGTGTTAGTTGACTGTACATGTTACTGTATGGTACGGTGTTAGTTGACTGTACATGTTACTGTATGGTACAGTGTTAGTTGACTGTACATGTTACTGTATGGTACGGTGTTAGTTGACTGTACATGTTACTGTATGGTACGGTGTTTGTTGACATGACATCATTACAGTGTGTCATCACTGGAGGAGGAAGAAGCTTCTCTCAGAGTAACAATTACTGGTAGTTGCAGGCTGGATGAGCTGTGCTTGTTTTGATGGCAGCATGGCTCGTGTGCCAGCACGTGACGTGTGTCTCACTGGCAGATGATGACAGGCTTTGTTCTCCTCATTCTTACAATAAACACTTTAGCACTTATTATGTTTGAAGAGCAGACAAACAAACAATACTTTTTGTCAGAATGTTTGTGGATGACACTTCCTGCTGTGAAGTCAACTGCTGCATTGTGTCCATACACACATGATGTACTCACCAGTTATTTACTGTTGTGTCAACAGGAGCTTGTTCACTAATCCCTCATTACTTCAGCAAGCAGGATGTTTGCATCCAAAGCTTCTTATGTTATGAATACAAATGTTGTGTGTCAACACTCAGCTGACAGCAGGAGAATGTTTGACTGCACGTCCACATCACCACTTCATTAGCAAGCACCTCCATTTTCATCCGTTGCCTTCATAATATTTTCATCCGTTACCTTCATAACATTTTCATCCATTACCTTCATAATATTTTCATCCATTACCTTCATAATATTTTCATCCATTACCTTCATAATATTTTCATCCATTACCTTCATAATATTTTCATCCATTACCACATCCAATACACCTTGCAAAGTCTCACACTCCCAGACGTGTGGAGTCAAAGCAGTGGTGTTTCCCACCTAGGCCTTCAATCATGTCCTACTTAGTCCTACTTCAATAAATACCACTAAAAAGACCACCATGTATGTCGCCACATGACAAATACCATACAGGTGTGCACTACTGGGCATTGAATCTCCTCAATGTGTCACTACTGTACCAGTCGGGCTATTTTTGGTGCATTTAAACATAGATAAACCCGCATCGGACGTGGTTCTGTCTAAAGTAAAATAATTGTAAAAAACATATTGAATGTGAAAAATATATTTGAAGTCAGAATTTGATGGCGTATAAACCAGTGGTACCGCTCGTAGTTGCTTGATCCGAGTGGAAGTGGCAGGCAAACCATTTCACCGCCAGGACAGCTTAACTCGTTTCCGGGGTCGGCCGACGTCGTCTCACAAGATCTAGTTTCTCTTTAAATATCCTTCTTGAAATTGCCCTTGCAAATATATATCTCGACCTAATCTGCTTTTTTGTTGGTTAAAAAAGTGAGTACCGCTGATTTCTCCGCTGGCCGGGTATAGCTCCGGTGCCACTTTCTGCTTTCGTAAATCCCAACTTGTGATTGGATACTTGGGAGTGACAAGTGAGTATGCAATCACAGTCATGTTCAACGTGAGGCTGCCTAGATGGGCTGCTGTCAACAACTGCTGATCTGATGGCAACTGTCTGTTAACTGAAGGTCTTTGTTTGTTTCCACTGCACTGGTTCAGAAGGACTTCATCCAGCGCTGGCAACAAGCAAGATTAATTCTCATTGGATAAAAGCTCTAACTTAAAAACAGCAACACTGGAGCCTAATATGACATGAAGAGAATGTGATGAATACTTTTATATATTTATGAAAAGTAAATACAAAACTAACTAAAAATAAAAACTTGTATTGGTTTATGATCATGATTTATGTTAGACCAGCAGAGAAGGCCTTGCTGGCACACCACTGAGTCATACCAATATTGGCATGACACACACACACACACACACACACACACACACACACACACACACACACACACACACACACACACACACACACACACACACCATCATCATCGGCGGTTACTCGAAGCGAGTATGACGATCCTCCTGGTAGGGGTGTATCCCTTTATGGAGGATGCCTGTGCGTGACTTACAGTAGTTTAACATGGGGAGACTGGTGCACAGACAGTCACCACACCATCCTTGACAGATCCGGATCAGGGTCCAGTGGCATGGAGTCCAAGACGACTGGGGACCCTTTTCTGCTGCAGCCTTCATCCGCCTCCCAGCCGTTGTGACGCTCCATAGGGTTAGCAATCATCCTCCGCCTGTTCCATCGTTGAGGTCTTGGGTTATTTCCCCATAACTGGGCCCACATGGATATGGGGGTGCCTTCTTCCGCCATCGCAGCTGTTGCGGTACTTCTTACATCTACCGTTTTCCGCCTGCTCCGCCGTTGAGGTCTTCACCGTATCCCTGGCTAGGGGGCAGTCAGGTACTAGGCCAGGGGTCGGCAACCCGCGGCTCTTTGATCACTCTGATGCGGCTCAGCTGCATACTTGCCGACCCCCCCCCCCCCGATTTTCCCGAGAGACTTCCGGATTTTAGCGCCTCTCGCATTAAACTCCTGAGATTAATATTCTCTGATTTTCACAATTACAATAATAATAAGGGCGTGCTATGATGTTACAGCACTTAGCGCCCCTTGCAATCTGTACTAACCTCGTGCCAGCCCAGCCTCTTGTTATGTGCATCTTCTGCTTGCACACGTAAGTGACAGCAAGGCATACTTGGTCAACAGCCACACAGGTTACACTGACGGTGGCCATATAAAACAACTTTAACACTCTTACTAATAATGCGCCACACTTTGAACCAAAACCAAACAAGAATGACAAACACATTTCGGGAGAACATCTGCACCTTAACACAACATAAACACAACAGAACAAATACCCAGAATCCCATGCAGCCCTGACTCTTCCGGGCTACATTATACACCCCTGCTACCACCAAACCCCGTCCCCACCCCAACCCTGCTCCCTCACACATCAACACCCAACATTAAAAGTGTATAAAGAAGTGGACTACACTGCAGTGCAGCACTGACACAAATAAAAAAATTATTTATTAAAAGTGTATAAAGAAGTGGACTACAGCACTGACACAAATGATTGCAGGAGTGGTTTTGCGAGAGATGTTCTGCTGTCGCCCTCTTGTGGACAAACACACACCTGAACTGTTTGTGAACTCTCAGGTCCCATCAGCAGCATCCTGGTCAACAAGTACGGGAGTCGGCGTGTGATGATGCTGGGAGGATGTCTGTCCGGTCTGGGTCTGGTTGCCGCCTCCTTCTGCAACTCCGTGCAAGCCTTGTACTTGTGCATCGGTGTGGTGGGAGGTACTGGTGTTGTTGTTGGTCATGCACACTGCTGCCACCTGCTGTTGGAAAAGTGCTGATCCTCTGTAAATGTTTTCAGGACTGGGATTGTCCTTCAACCTCAACCCCGCCCTCACCATGATCGGGAAATACTTCTACAACCGGCGACCCATCGCCAACGGCATCGCCATGGCCGGCAGTCCGGTCTTCCTCTCCACGCTGGCCCCTCTCAACACATGGTTCTATGACCGCTTCGGCTGGAGAGGAAGCTTCCTCATCCTGGGCGGCCTGCTGCTCAACTGCTGCGTGGCCGGGTCCCTCATGAGGCCCATCGGACCCAAGGCCAAGCCCGCCGAGAAGACCACGGGGAGGTCGGGCTGCTCGCAGATCCTGAACAGCTTCATTGACCTGTCCTTGTTCAAGCACCGCGGCTTCCTGCTCTACATCTCGGGCAATATTATTATGTTCTTTGGTCTTTTTGCTCCGCTGGTGTTCCTCAGTAACTTTGCAAAGAGCAAGGAGATCCCAAAAGAGAAAGCAGCGTTCCTGCTGTCAGTTCTGGCCTTTGTTGACATGGTGGCCCGGCCCTCCATGGGCATTGTAGCCAACACCAAGTGGGTCCGGCCCAGGATTCAGTATTTCTTTGCCGCCTCTGTGCTGTACAACGGCGTGTGCCACGTCCTGGCCCCCATGTCCGTGGACTACAAAGGCTTTGTCATCTACTCCATCTTCTTTGGCTTTGCTTTCGGCTGGCTGAGCTCCGTGTTGTTCGAGACCTTGATGGACCTGGTGGGAGCCCAACGCTTTTCCAGCGCCGTGGGCCTGGTGACCATCATCGAATGTGGACCCGTGCTGCTCGGCCCGCCTCTGCTAGGTAACTCACTGTTCTTTCTTTGATCTGCACAACAAACACCAACCTTTGACTTTGGCAGGCAAGTTCAAGGACGTCTACCACGACTACAAGTACACCTACCAGGGCTGCGGGATCCTCCTCATCGTCTCCAGCTTCTTCCTCTTCATGGGGATGGGCCTCAACTATCGTCTGCTGAGGAAGGAGAAACAAGAGGAGGAGCGGCTGGCCAGAGCAGGACATCCCAAGTCCTCCAGGGTGGTGGAAGCCAGAAGCACCGACACCGTCTGAGCGTTTGCTCCTGACTCCCACCTTCTAGAACCTTTATACTCTTCCTCACACGCACTTAAACATGTATATTCTACTACGTCTTTGGTTTGCAATCACTTTAACACACTAGATAAATTGATATTCAATATATTGTTTACTCTCCCAAACATACACAGAGTGTGTGTATTTCTGTAAAGACTACACATTCTCAATATAAACATGACTAATTATTTCCTCTTGTTTGTCTGCATCAGCGTCCATCAAACTGCTGACTCAGCCATTTATGACAGGTTGATAATTGCAACATTTATGTATTCTTGTTCATGGAAAATATATTGACAAGTTCTAAAGAATATTAAAGTTTTTCCTTGCCCTTATGTGGGCTCTGAACCGGGGATGTCGTTGTGGCTTGTGCAGCCCTTTGAGACACTTGTGATTTAGGGCTATAGAAATAAACATTGATTGATTGATTGATTGATTTTGCCAGGTTTGAAATGTATTTCTGAAACAATACAAAAATGAAAACTGTTGGTTCTCCAGTGGAACTTGAACACTTTCTTGTGCCCCACACAAATAAAGATCATTCATCAAATGTGGTGTGCAGCAATGATTCTCAAACTTTAAAGCAACTCTCTTCATTGAGGGCCACATTGCAGGCCACTATAGTACATGTGAATTGCCTCTTGTTTCTTATATGTGTAATGATGGACCACTCATAACTCAAGGTGACAAAGAGATATTTAGGTTAGTAGTGTCACAATCTGATATGATATCACATATCGTTCTGATAGCTTAAAAAAACAACGATCAAATGATATCAGCCTGCATGAGAAATGTCCGATAAAGTAGTCCTGCAGCCCATTTACAGTACATGAGTCTAACTTCATGAGTTACTGTGGCCACTCTACTTCAACTTAAAGACAGCATAAGTCTGGATGATAATAAATAGGTTCCAGCCTGATGATCATATCTGCTGTCCAGAGAGAAGTGAGTGATTTGACTTTACTAAATGTTGGACTCTTTTTCATGTTTGGGGCGGCCGGAGCAGAGCAGGAGGCGACAGAGAAAAGAAGAAACAAATAGGACAGAAGGGAAATTGTGGGGGAAATAATTATTTACCAAATGTTTTTCACCAAATGTGGTCAAAAGGTTCGATGTAGTTCTTCTCTTCATGCATGCAGCGGCCAACCTCGACCACTAGATGGCGTCAGAGTACGTAAACTGATTTGATGTTAAATAAATGTTATAAAATAACTAATAACAATAGCCAATATAATAATAAGATAATACTTAATTGATAACTAATATATATTAACTATTAAATAAATAAAACACATTATTTCCAAAATGTATATGCCTTTGTAATTAAATTAACATAGTTCTTCAAAAATAAAAATAAAAATAGTAACAATATTACAATAAACTAAAAAAAAGGAGATATGTGTTGTCTGGTGACACTGTAAGTACAGTACAGTCAGTGCACAGTTTGTCACTCAAATAGATTTTGACTGTGAGTCTCTCAGAATCCACACAATGATGACCAATCAACAAAGACAAAGTATTCAACATTTCAGTCCAATAACTGCGAGATGTGAATCACAATCATTTAAATTCACACAAATATTACTATATTAGTAAGAATTATTCTGAAACATTGGCAATAATTGTATTTTTTTATTTTTTATTTTACTGTAATTTGATCTTCTATAGCCCCATGATGTGACAGTGATGTCACCATTTGGAATGTTCTAGATAATGAACATGCAATATTGTATTATTCATAGACCTCGTGGTGTACGCCAGGCCGACATCACAACAACGAACTGTAAAAGTGGATCCAAATAAAAATAGTGACTAAATAAAATAAAAATAAACAAACAAATTACTTAAAAGATCAGGTTTTTTAGTCCTGTTACCAAACGGGTGACTTTTGTTTCTGCGTGTGCATAAAAACGGCCCCCAAACTGACGGCTCACGCCACAATGGTTCACTTAAAAAGAACCGTTCAAAAGACTCGGATCTTTCGTGAACGACACGTCGCTCGAGCGCAGTGTGGAGTTAATTTGAGGAGGTGACGGACGTCCTGGCGCTCAATATGTCGGCATTTTACCCTGATGGTGACGTTTACAAGAGGTAACAGCAAGTAATTACCCTGATGGTGACGTTTATAAGAGGTAACATCAAGTAATTACCCTGTTGGTGACGTTTATAAGAGGTAACATCAAGTAATTACCCTGTTGGTGACGTTTATAAGAGGTAACATCAAGTAATTACCCTGTTGGTGACGTTTATAAGAGGTAACATCATGTAATTACCCTGTTGGTGACGTTTATAAGAGGTAACATCAAGTAATTACCGGTAACGAACGACTTTAAACTCCTTCGCTGAGAGTTGCTCGGTGTTTCGATGGCTATTGTTCAGTTTGGCGGGAGCTAGTTAGCTAGCTAGCTAAACACGCTATTGATTGATTGATTGAGACGTTTATTAGTAGATTGCACAGTACAGTACATATTCCGTACAATTGACCACTAAATGGTAACACCCCAATAAGTTTTTCAACTTGTTTAAGTCGGGGTCCACGTTAATCAATTCATGGTAACATAGGCTGACCATATAGTGACATGTCAAAAAGAGGACACATATAAGCGTGCCAAGGCCGGGACTAGGTGAACATTTGCCAATGATACTCCAACTTGCTTTATAAATAATATATTTATTTAAATAAAGCATTTTTTCTCCTCTGTTGACAGCAGTGTTGGCGCTAAGAATTTTCAAAATGTGGTCCCAGGGACCCATCAAGTCATAAAAATGGGGTCCCACAGTACATTTTTGGGGTGCCACTTTTTTGTAAGCGTTTTGAAAACAAATGATAAACGTATACATTATCCTGTTATAGCTCACATTCTCTTTTGTGTTTTGGAAAAAGGTTGTCATTAACGTTACTTAATTCATTAAAAAAGATAATACAAAAGAAAACAAATGTGTATACATATGTAGATGTATTCAGTTATAAACATTCATTCACTTTCTTCTTTCCTTCATGGATCTAAACTTTACCGCTGCTGCTAGTTGTTTCTATATTTTATTTAATAAGTTGTAGGTGTATTTATTTAAGTATAAAAGTGTAAAAAGTGTTTTGCTTGGGTCATGAAATGATGATAATGGTGTGCCAGGGCATACATACATTTTATATTTAAATCTCTGGAGTCTACATCAACTTCACATCTATTCCTCATTTCAAAATGTTTGAATTTTTTTATGTTGTTTTTTTGTTTGTTTTCAGCCCTTTTTTGTCAAACAAAACTATGTTTTTTTTATGGCAAACACACAAAATATGCAAAATCTTCCACCAAAAATATTTTTCAAAGTGTAATATTTGATGTGAAGTAATGGGAACCTTTGATAGGTTAATAATTCATGATAACATTGATTTTGATTCAATATTAAGTTTTGAGCAATGACCGTTTCAAAAAAAAAAAAAACAGTTTTGTTTTATTAGTCAACATTGCAACTTTTTCTAAATTACATTTCACCTTTAAGCTTTTAATTTCACTATTGTTATGTTTTTTTTAAATTTTAATAGTATTTTTAGAATGTGCCGTGGGCCTTTAAAACATTAGCTGGGGGCCGCAAATGGTAAGAAAAAAATAAAAATATGCGTCCTTTCTGATTTCAATGCGTTAAAAAGACACAAAAAGTGTGTTAACGTCAACACTGCTTGACAGTATTACAAAATAAGTCACACTTATATTCTGTAACATTCACAGTTTTGGAAAAAAGTGCAGAGGTAGAAATAAATAACCTCTTGTATATAATCTAAACATAAATAATGCCTCAAAACATCCATCCATCCATCCATTTTCTACCGCTTATTCCCTTTGGGGCCGCTGGAGCCTATCTCAGCTACAATCGGGCGGAAGGCGGGGTACACCCTGGACAAGTTGCCACCTCATCGCAGGGCCTGCCTCAAAACTGTCAGGCTTGCCCCTGACAGTTTGGTTGTGTTTTAGTTTTTCCTCTGTGTGTGTAGTATTTCCTGTTTTGGTTCTGTTTCCTGTTTGTCTCCCTGAGTGCTGTGTCCCCTCAGCTGTGGCTGATTGGCACCTGGCCACACCTGGTGTCAATCAGCCAGCTGCTATTTAAACCTGCCTTCCCCTCCAGTCAGTGCTTGTCGTTGTAGCTCTGTAGACAGAGTATAAATGACAGGTATTATGACAGGTAGTAGTGACAACAAGTACTAGCGACAATGACAATGACAATAATCCAGCACTGACTGGAGGGGAAGGCAGGTTTAAATAGCAGCTGGCTGATTGACACCAGGTGTGGCCAGGTGCCAATCAGCCACAGCTGAGGGGACACAGCACTCAGGGAGACAAACAGGAAACAGAACCAAAACAAGAGCGCTGACAGGAAATACTACACACACAGAGGAAAAACTAAAACACAACCAAACTGTCCAGGGCAAGCCTGACAAAAACAAGTTAATTAAATTTAAACAAAAAACAGCAGA
This sequence comes from Nerophis lumbriciformis, assembly GCF_033978685.3. NCBI lineage: Eukaryota > Metazoa > Chordata > Actinopteri > Syngnathiformes > Syngnathidae > Nerophis > Nerophis lumbriciformis. The sequence continues at coordinate 30,761,516 of NC_084550.2, forward strand.
GAAGCTCTCGCCCTGCACAGCTTTTTTGTGCTTTGTAGTGTGGATATGGGCTTGTAGATCTTTATTTGCCACCTTCCTGCTTTGCACACAGTGCATTCTGCTTTCCATGTGTCACGGCCAGAACGAAAACACAGATACTCTTCCCGCAAATCATCCGTGAAGTTGCATTTACGTTTCGGCTTCGCTCTTGTGTTCTGTCTGTCTCGCTCTATGTCTCTGCCCCTCCCTCACGAATGTTGCTGCGTGCGCACACCTTCACAATTTGTTTAGTTTTTAACCCCTTCTTAACCCTGGACGTACATTGAAAATACACGCAACCCTAACTCAAATTACCGGACATTTGAGGCATTTAAGAAACCCCGCCCTGGCAGCCTGGACAGGCCCGCAAAAGAGGACATGTCCGGGGAAAAGAGGACGTATGGTCAGCCTATTAGGTAACTAGCTAATTCCAGTCGTTCATTAATAACACTTGTGTCTCTTTTTGTCCGACTTTCCCCACAAGTGTACACATCAAGTGGTGACTCGGCAAGAAGTGTACACATCAAGTGGTGACTCGGCAAGATGGAGAAAGACCGGCGCTTCAACTTCAAACTTCTTGTGCCGCCCAGAGTGCAGAGAAACCAGGTGTCTGCCGTCAAACCACAAGAAAGTGTGGACAAGGGAGCCGAGCTGGTAAGTTGTTGTGTAATAACGGACTAACACTCTCATGATTGACAGTAATGGATACATTTATATGACTGCTTTCATTTAGGGAGCCAGTAAATATTTTGCCCAAGACCAAAACACGCCTTTCCTCAATAAAAGTGTGGTTGCACTGACTAAAGCAAGCAGACAAGGTAAGTCAAGTAACTAACTTGTCATTCTAACTATATTTCACAATCCTTATGAGAGACGAGAACACATTTAGTTTTTAATTAATTTAATTTACTCGTAAATATACAGTACAGGCCAAAAGTTTGGACACACCTTCTCAGTCAATGTGTTTTATAAATAAATGATAAATGGGTTGTACTTGTATAGCGCTTTTCTACCTTCAAGGTACTCAAAGCGCTTTGACACTACTTCCACATTTACCCATTCACACACACATTCACACACTGATGGAGGGAGCTGCCATGCAAGGCGCTAACCAGCACCCATCAGGAGCAATTGCTCAGGACACAACGGACATGACGAGGTTGGTACTAGGTGGGGATTGAACCAGGGACCCTCGGGTTGCGCACGGCCACTCGCCCACTGCGCCACGTTTTCTTTATTTCCATGACTATTTACACTGTAGATTGTCACATCAAAACTATGAATGAACACATGTGGAGTTATGTACTTAACAAAAAAAGGTGAAATAACTGAAAACATGTTTTATATTCTAGTTTCTTTCAAAATAGCCACCCTTTGCTCTGATTACTGCTTTGCACACTCTTGGCATTCTCTCCATGAGCTTCAAGTAAACCTGTGAAGTGAAAACCAAAGCATTAATCAGAGCAAAGGATGGCTATTTAGTTTTCAGTTATTTCACCTTTTTTTGTGTTCATTCATAGTTTTGATGTGACAATCTACAATGTAAATAGTCATGGAAATAAAGAAAACACATTGAATGAGGAGAAGGTGTGTCCAAACCTTTGGCCTGTACTGTATGTAAATAAAAAACATCATACCATGCTATAGACACGTGACATTTTTCTAATTAAATTGTATTTAGTCAATAGCGACATGAGTATACTTACGTTATAGGCATGCTGTTTTGAATACAAACTGTGAATGGTTTCAAAACATAAAACACAATTTAGAGCAAATAATTGTGCATTAGAATGATTCTATCTGACCTTAGTGCAGTTTTTCTGGATGAAAAGGTACACAATTTCCAACAGACAGTTTTAGCTGCAATGGAGATAAGTATGTCAGACAAGAACTCTTTGCTGTAATAAACTTACCGTATTTTCCGCACCATAAGCCGCCCTGGGTTATAAGCTGCGCCTTCAATGAACGGCATATTTCAAAACTTTGTCCACCTATAAGCCGCCCTGTGTTATAAGCCGCATCTAACTGCGCTAAAGGGAATGTCAAAAAAACAGTCAGATAGGTCAGTCAAACTTTAATAATATATTAAAAACCAGCGTTCTAACAACTCTGTTCACTCCCAAAATGTACGGTAATGTGCAAATGTGCAATCAATAAGCATCAATAACTTAATGTTGCTCGAACGTTAATGTCACAACACACAAAATAAACATAACGCTCACTTTCTGAAGTTATTCTTCATTCATAAATCCCTCGAATTCTTCTCCTTCGGTGTCCGAATTAAAAAGTTGGGCGAATACGGGATCCAAAATGGCCGGCTCCGTCTCGTCGCAGTTCTGTGAATCCTGCCTTCCGGAAAGCTCGGACCACAGTTGTGACCGAAATATCCGCCCAGGCATTTACGATCCACTGGCAGATGTTGGCGTATGTCGTCCGGCGCTGTCTCCCTGTCTTAGTGAAGGTGTGTTCGCCTTCGGTCATCCATTGTTCCCACGCCGTTCGCAGTCGTGCTTTAAATGCCCTGTTGACACCAATATCGAGCGGTTGGAGTTCTTTGGTTAAATATTGCCTTAAGTTTAAATTCTGCGTTATACGCGTGTCGCTTAGTAGGAGCCATTTTGTGGTCTTTACAGATGTAAACACACAAATGAAATGAAACGCAATATCCGGGGGCTTCTTCTTCTATGGGGGCGGGTGGTTGCTTACAGTAGAAGAAGCAGCGCTTCCTCTTCTATGGGGGCGGGTGCTTACCTTGGCGGTTGCTTACCATAGAAGAAGAAGCGCTTCCTCTTCTACGGGGAAAAAAGATGGCGGCTGTTTACCGTAGTTGCGAGACCGAAACTTTATGAAAATAAATATTTATATTAATCCATATATAAGGCGCACCGGGTTATAAGCCGCACTGTCAGCTTTTGTGAAAATTTGTGGTTTTTAGGTGCGGCTTATAGTGCGGAAAATACGGTACATCAAAGTCAGCTTACAATGGAGTGAATAGGAGCCATGACGTCATTGCGCCTATTTTGTACATTAAAACCCCCCAAAACATCCAAAAAGTGCCAACAATACTCATGACCTGAATATTAACCAAATAGCAGTATTGTTATTATAAGCACCAACGTTAAGGGCCTAGATTTAGCGGCACATTGATCACAGAGCGCTACGTAGCTTATGCTACTACAGTATATCGACATCATGAGCTGCTGCATCGACTCTGATTTAGTGTAAGTTTATTCTAGATTTAAATCACGCCTCTCACCCGGATTGTAGAAGGTTGTGGACATAAATCATCAAGTTGGTCAATGTTTGACATCCAATTGAGACCCAGAAACCACGAAAAAGACCAGAAAGGATGCTCGGTTGCACCCTACTTTTTCTTGGCGAGGATTTATGAATCATTCTTCATGTACAGGGGAAGATATAAACATCCCATCAGTCGTCATTCAAGTGAGAGCAGATGTTGTACAGTAAGTTATTATTTTCTCATGTTTGTTGTCTCTCATGAAGTCTGCCATGATTAGTAGTGTTGTTGAAGGAAAAGCGAACGTTGTGATGCGTCTGTGAAACAAATACGCCGCTGTATGCTTGAAATGAGCAAAATGCGTAAATAATACACATGACAATGAATGTTAGTACATTACATACTGTATGCACTTACTATGTAAAACACTGATGGAAGTGTTTGGAGGTTTTAGGTGCTTTATAAGCAGAAGAGAGCGACTGTAAGCTGACTTTTGCTAACATTTATTTACGAGTTAGAAAAACATGTGTTCTTGTCCCACATAAGGATTGTGAATGATGCAGTTCCCCTTTAAGTCACCACTTGTTATTGATGAATTGTCTCCCCTGAAAAGAGTCCGTCAAGATGCAAGTTGCCCCAAGAGAAAAAGAGGTGAGAATGAACATTAAACAGTCAACAATCTGCCACCACTCAAAAGCTCATTGAACATCTTCCTGCCATTGTTCCACAGAGTGAATGTAGTCCTGTGCAGCTTTATTCCAAAATGTTTGACGAAGTGGAGAAAATCCAGTGCTGGAAAGCCAAAGTGGACTGTGACGCTGTGCAAAGCGAGAGGAAACTTCAGGAGAACAAAAGAACAATTGAGAGTCAGCGCAAAGCCATTAAAGAGCTGCAGGTGCCTGCCTTTTCACACAAAGGAAGTACAAAGTTTTACTACGTGTTGTTTGCTCTTTACAGTTTCAAAGTGAAAGTATCAGCATCAAGCTTGAAGAGCAGATGAGTGAAAATGAGGATTTGAGGAACAAGTATGGTTGAATTGTTTGAATAGAGCACACTTCAGATGTTTCTAATGAAATGTTGTCATGCAGAAACAATGCAACCCGCAACTTGTGTAATATACTCAAGGAAACCTTCCAGCGCTCAGCTGTTAAAATGCAAATGTGTAAGTGTGTGTTTGTTAAAATGCAAATGTAAAAGTGTGTGTTTGCATGTGCATCAGTCACTTGCAAAGAAACTGACTTTGAATTCTGTTTTGTAGTTGAATCTGAAAGAGAGGAAACTCATCACCTCTTCATGGAAAATAGTAACAGTGTTCAGGTACAAAACTGCTTTATATTCATTTCAAAGAGTAGTAGAGCTGGACACATGTCATCTGTGTTGTTGTGAACGTAATGTAACATCAATGTAACATCAATGTACAAACAATCATACACACAACACATGTCATCTGTAGTGTTGTTGTGAACGACATCATGGATGTAACATCAATGTACAAACAATCATACACACACAACACATGTCATCTGTTGTGTTGTTGTGAACGACATCATGGATGTAACATCAATGTACAAACAATCATACACACACACAACACATGTCATCTGTTGTGTTGTTGTGAACGACATCATGGATGTAACATCCATGTACAAACAATCATACACACACAACACATGTCATCTGTTGTGTTGTTGTGAACGACATCATGGATGTAACATCAATGTACAAACAATCATACACACACAACACATCTCATCTGTTGTGTTGTTGTGAACAACATCATGGATGTAACATCAATGTACAAACAATCATACACACACACAACACGTCATCTGTTGTGTTGTTGTGAACGACATCATGGATGTAACATCCATGTACAAACAATCATACACACACAACACATGTCATCTGTTGTGTTGTTGTGAACGACATCATGGATGTAACATCAATGTACAAACAATCATACACACACAACACATCTCATCTGTTGTGTTTTTGTGAACGACATCATGGATGTAACATCAATGTACAAACAATCATACACACACAACACATGTCATCTGTAGTGTTGTTGTGAATGACATCATGGATGTAACATCAATGTACAAACAATCATACACACACACAACACATGTCATCTGTGTTGTTGTAAACAACATCATGGATGTAACATCAATGTACAAACAATCATACACACACAACACATGTCATCTGTTTTGTTGTTGTGAACGACATCATGGATGTAACATCAATGTACAAACAATCATACACACACAACACATCTCATCTGTTGTGTTGTTGTGAACGACATCATGGATGTAACATCAATGTACAAACAATCATACACACACAACACATCTCATCTGTTGTGTTGTTGTGAACGACATCATGGATGTAACATCAATGTACAAACAATCATACACACACAACACATGTCATCTGTTTTGTTGTTGTGAACGACATGATGGATGTAACATCCATGTACAAACAATCATACACACACAACACATGTCATCTGTTGTGTTGTTGTGAACGACATCATGGATGTAACATCAATGTACAAACAGCAGTCACAATTTGAGAGCTTCTTAACAGCTTTAAGTCGTCTCAAAACTCCTCAGACTCAGAACAGCAGCACACTTCCCCCCTTCACAATAAAAGAGCTGTGCACCACATCCGGTCTGACTGCACTAACAAAATAAAGGTTTTAAAACAGTACCTTACACAACACAATGTACTTAAAGCACTTATTGATACATTTACACAATTTGTATGCTTTGACTTAAAGTGCTGGTCAAATTGTTCAAAGATGTCTTGCACCAAGAATTGTGAGGATTGTTGCTTTTGATTAACAAAACTGTTATCAAATGTAATTAATGACACAAAAAGCACACAATCTATGGTGGTAAAATAAGTGAAAATGGTAAACAACGGAATTCCAAAAAATTAAATTGGAAAAACTGAATGTTATTGTTACTTTATTTTAATGTATTGTTATTACAAATATTATTTTATTTGTTGTACTTTATTCTTTACTAATTTATATCCGTTGTTCTTTTAAACTATATACACAATTGAGTTGTGGTGGTACAATAAATATGCATGTTTTCAAATGAATGAATACTAGTGTTAATTGTGATTATAATATCGATCAACATAATCATTATTGTTTTTGGCACAATTGTCCAGGCCCAATGAATACACATCCAATTCTATAGTCATTAATTTAGTGTATATGTGTATATGTATATATATATATATATATATATATATATATATATATATATATATATATATATATATATATATATATATATATATATATATACTGTGTATATATATATATATATATACTGTGTATATATATATATATATATATATATATATATATATAATTGTTTTTTCTAGAAATCGATTGCAGCATTTGAGGGCCTTCGCAGTCAAGCTGAAGCTGATCAGAAGGAGATGCAATCAGGTTGTTATGAACTTCTTGAAAGTCATGTAAACATTGACTTACAGTCTCCCTTTTCACCCACAGTCAAAGAGGCCTTGCTGCAATTTGAAGTGCTCAAAGTGAAGTATCAGCAAGAATACACAATGAAAGAGCAAGAAGTTAGAATCACACACAAAATATTGGTATTATTTTTACCATTACTATTAAAAGATGTGATTGCTTCTCAGGTGTCGGTGTTGGAAACTAAACTTAGTGATAAAGAAGGTGAACTAGAAAAGGTGCAACGTGAACTCAGTGATGCTCAAGATCAATACAAAAAGCTTCAAGAGGCAACAAGTAAGACACGTGCATTAGTAGGGCTGAACACTACCCTTGGTGCGAGCCGTACTTTTTGAGTCACCATTTCCTTTCGTTTTCAGTATGGTGTTTTGTCTTTAAGCAAAACAACTTTTTTTCCTATCCAAAACGACTCTTTATTGTGCTCATCAGCATACCATAAACTACATTTTGCAGCAAACACAGTATCAGTTGTGTACTGCATACTACAGGACTTAAGTTAACAGTAACTAAACACAACACTTTCAAATAGTGAAGTTCCTGGTATTCCTTGATACCAGTTTACACCAGTGCTTCTCACCAGTTTGTTTGTTTGTATTTGTTTACTTGAAGGACAATATGCAGTTACATTAAGAAGATGGCTGCACCAGATTTAGCACCATGCTAATTTCCATCTGGAGTCCTTTTATGGCGCATTTAACATCCACAATTAAAATGACACAACAACATTTAAATTACATAAGCAGTTTACATACTAAGCAATTTAAAATACAAGTACCATATTTTCCGGACTATAAGGCGCACTTAAAATCATTTTTTTCCCTCAAAACTCGGCAGTGCGCCTTATAACCCGGTGCGCCTAATGTACGGAATAATTCCGGTTTTGCTTACCGACTTCGAAGCAATTATATTTGGTACATGGTGTAATGATAAGTGTGACCAGTAGATGGCAGTCAAACATAAGAGATACATGTAGACTGCAATATGATGGCAATATGACTCAAGTAAACAACACCAACATTTTAAATGTTCCATTGAAAATATAGAACATTACACACGGTGCTCAAAAATCTATCAAAATGTTTTAGTATGACTTTGGTAAGCTATGAAGCCACACCGCTTGATGGATTGTACTGTGCTTCAACATAGGAGTATTATTATGGTGTGTGTATAAGGTAAGACATATTATTTGGCATTTTGTTTCGCAATATTATGCAAAAGCAACTTTTCTTACCTCCTAGTACCTGCTGATCTGTTTTTGAGATCTGCATAAATCCTGAAAAATTGCGCGCATCCGCCTTTGTAGTCCGTGTCGACAACGTAGCGGATAATCTTCTTCTTTTTGTCTATCTTCTTGTTATGTGACATTCATCCTCCGCTGTTGCCATTTCTAATATAAAGTAGTGTAAAGTTCTTACTTATATCTGTCAGTAAACTCACCATGAAAGCACTAAAACATATCGGCGTAGTGAGTTTACATTATTCACCCAAGGAACTTTAGTTATTAGAGTTCCGGTCGGACGTTTTTTCACGGGACACATTTCGGGCGTTGCTGTTGCGCTAGTGAGCCACGGATGAGGAGATGCTGCTTTGTTATTGATTGAAGTAAAGTCTGAATGTCATTAAAACCGTTAGCGCCATCTTTTGACACTTCTTCCACCCCCGTCCTTGCACGCTACACCGCTACAACAAAGATGACGGGGAAAAGACGCTGTCCAAGTGGAGGCACGTAAATAAGACCGCCCACAAAACGGCGCATCCTGAAGAGACTGTCAGAAATGTAAAACATCATCTATGCAACATTTTGAGCAAAGAACCACCCTTACATGTTATGTAGTCCACGAGGAAGTATTTTACATCTAGAAAAAAAATGATAATATGACCCCTTTAATGCGCCTTATAATCTGGTGCGCCTTATATATGAAAAAACGTAAAAATTAAAAAAAATAGATCATTCATCGCCAGTGCGCCTTATAATCCGGTGCATCCTATGGTCCGGAAAATACGGTACAATACATAGAGGGTCAGTGGGCGGTCAAGTTACAGAATTTTAGCAGCTTTATTTAAAGTGCAGAAGTATATCAAGTGCAGCAGCTTTTATCAAAGTCCACATAACACAGCATACAGTGCAGTAGTCATCAGATGGTACCCATAAGGGTATCATCCAATAGCCATATACCTTATTGGTACTGCATACGTAAAGAAGATTGCGATGTTACAAGATTAGACTGGTACTCTGGTGGCCATCAGACCAGGGTATCATCTGATGGTCAACTACCTGCCTGCTATTGTTCATGTGAGCAGGACTGCTGGTCTATAAGACAGTCTTGGACTGCCTGTGAGGAACTTGAGTTGTTTAGATTGTCTGGGAGCCTATTCCCTTCTTTGATGGCTTGGTGGGAAAAGGCTAGATCACATCACCACACCTTCATGGCAAGCAGTGACCCACATACAGTAGCTTGTCTTGAGTGACACAACCTTCAAGTACAGTTTGAACAAGAGCTAGTGCAAATAAACAATGTGTGGCAATTTCAGGAATATTTTGTGGCAAAACACAAAAGTGTTTGAATACAAGGAATATCTACAAAAGTGTAATTCAATATATTTAAATATAGAATTGTGTTCTTCTGATGAACTCTAGTAAATTGAATCTCCCAGACTGGCCAAATGGTTTTACCTGCAAGTCCGCATTGTGGGCGAAATGTGTTCAGGGAACAACGAGCTGCAGTCGTGAGAGCTCTCCCCTCGACGAGCTTTCAACAGATTTGAAAGAAGCTTCTTTAAATGGTTGTATTTCAAATTGTCTGCTGGTGCTGGCTTTAAACCTTTTTATGAAGCTAGAGATGGCATTTATGGCTTTCTGAAAGAGACAAATCTTGAAGAGCTGTTCCGTTTAAAGAGCCATTCAAAAGACTGGTTCGTTGTTATTTTCAAATGTTACTCGTTTTTATGAAGGAAATAATTAAAGGAAGAAGTTATAAGATAAAATCTGAATAATATAGATTTTCACCATGGTGGAAATATTGTAAAACATTATAATTTCATCAGTGTTTTCATGGTAAATGTTCCATAAGGTTGTACCGTATCCCAATTCTTTGACAGTGACATCATTATTTTGAATTTTCTCCCACCTGCCAAACTTTGTGGCACAGATAAAGGTACAGATAACCTTCATGCAAATCAACTTTACAGGAACATTTTCCACTCAAGCATTTGAACAATATAGGAAAAAATAGCTTACATCTAAAATTAAAATAAACTCAAATAATAATTTGCACAAAATATAAACGCTGTATTTATTCACACTTTTGCAGATGAACTGAGTGACGTTGTCAAAAGTTCTAAAATGGAGATGGCATCCCTTTGTGGAAAACTGCACTCTTCAGAGCAGCGCTGCAAAGAAAGTGAGGTGAGTTCTATTCCTGGTGTGTTCAACAGAGACTTCTCAAAACACTACATCGCTGCAATGTTGGCTTTTGATTCCCGAGCACGGCCACTGCTGCTGCTCACTGCTCCCAGGGGGTGAACAAGGGGATGGGTCAAATGCAGAGAATAATTTCACTACACCTAGTGTGTGTGTGACTATAATTGGTACTTTAACTTTCACTGAAACATGTTTGCTTTATCAAAGACACATGTGGAAGCCATCACTGCAATGCTGGAGGAGAGCAAAGAGGAACATGCGAGAGTCCTCAGCAGCAAAGATTTAAGCTTGCAGGATCTTTGCAGGGTAAAACATGAACAAGCTGAGAAGCTTGAGCAAATTCAGACCACCCTTCTAGAGCTGCAGAATTTATTGGCCATGGAGGAGCAGAGGTATAAACTGTTTGGACTTTACAAGATTATCCAATCCCTGGATAGTTTTTCCTCTTGTCATTTTGTCCCTGCAACTAATTTATGTTGAAGGTCTAAGGACTTTGAGGCAAAGCTGCTGGAAAATAGCAAGGAACTGGAAATAAGTCAATTCCTTTTAGGTAAGTTTCCATGACAACGACTTTATGAATTCAGTAAAAAAGACTTGAAGTAAAATACTTCATTTACTTCACAGCTGAGACCAAAGAGCAAAGTGCAAGAAAAGATGAGCAGATTCGAATCCTTGCGAGTGAACTGGTGAATTTTACTTGGATCCTTTCCTTTTTTGTCTTTCAAGCATCCAATTCACTGGATGCGTTAAATTGTGTTGTTAGGACAACAGCAGGACATCTATGGAGTTGATAAAGGAGAAAAGTGATGCACTAGAGGTCACAGTAAAGCAACTCCACATTGAGCTTGCATCAAAGGCCAAAGAAGCCCAGCTCAGCATGGTAATACCAGTTTTCTCAGAAAAGATGTTGCCATGACCAAGCAACGTTCTTCCATCCAGAATGAAGCAAAGACTACATTAGCTGAAAACGAGCGACTGAGGAAAGTTTGTGAAGCTGCTGAAAAGGCAAAAGAAACTTCAGTGGAGAAGTGCAATGTCATAGAGGTTTTTACACAATTCCTCAAATTCTAACATTTACAACCTCTTGATGTTATTGGACTTGCTGTGGTTTTTGTCATTCTAAAGAGCAAAGTACATGAGCTGAGGGAACAATTGATCAATGAAAGGAACAAAACAAAAGAATACAGTATTGCAATGGTGCAACTCCAGAAAGAACTTGCACAAAATCAGTGAGTCACTTTAATAAAAAACTACCTCGTCATGCTTGACTAATATGAGATGTGCCGATTTTTAGGGCCACACATGAAGAGCTTCTGTGCAACTTTAATGACATTCGGTCTGAAAAGAAAGACATATCCTCTAATGTGAAAACTATGGAGGCAAACATGAAGGTGTGAGCATTGCTGCACAAGTGTAGACTCGTGTTGTGTTCATCTAATAATAAAACATGATTTGACTGGCAGGCGAGTGAGGAGAAAGCCACCAAGCTCACAGTGGATGTTCAGAGACTGGAGGAGGAAAACCAGCGTTTAAGGTCAGCTTGCATTTTCGAGACATAATAGTGTGTGACATGCTCAAAGCAAATAACATAATTGAGTCTATTGATGATTGCTGGGCTGAGATTAGCTGCTGTACATTTTGTCATATTTTACAGAAAGGAGATAAACTCTCTTCCAACACTAATCAAAGGACAATGTGAAGAAACATTGACGACGTTGCAGAAGAAAATGGAGGACAATGTAAGCGTGTCAGCTAAAGCTTAGTGAGTGTTGTCAGAAACTGATGATAATGTGTCTTTGTGTAGTGTCAACATCTGCAGCAGAACCTCATAAAAGCTGAGAGGCAGGTCAAAGCTGCAGAGGCAAAGGTGACAAGAAACAACCTTGTTATGTCACTTTTCTGCTGCATCTAATGACTAATGAACCTATTATTTCTTTGGTTTGTAGCTCTCTAATCTCAGGAAGAAAACTGTAATGAATCGCCAAGTCCAAGACAAATACCAGAACGAGGTTTGTACTCAGTCATAGATGCATCCTCTGCCATTAAAGGACATACTTCTTATCCCCTGTACTTTTTCAAAAGGCAGTTTTTACAGTACAACCCTAATGTTACACTATATAAATTCAAGTCTTGAGACAAGTTGAAGCCTGGTATACTTAAGACCGCTCAACGGTTGGCTGTGCCATTTCTCACTAACGTGTGCATGGCCATCCCCACTTTCACTCCCTCTGGTTGTAATTGGCACACGGCTGTGTAGCTAGCTGTTAACATGTTGGTTGTTTGTTCTCTTCAGGTCACACCACCTAGACATTTTTTGATATCAGAGGATTCATTAACATTAACATTGGAATAATGTGTGTCTGTGTCAAGATATAAACATCTGGGAAACACTGAAGAGATTCAGGTTTTTCTCTATTCTGTGAATTTGTGTTTTTCAGATTAAAATGCTAAAGAAGCAAGTGGCAAAAGAGATTGTGAAATCCAGTCAACTTGAAAAGGAGGTATGCCGTTTTCCTGTTGTTGTTCATATAATAAGTATTGTAAATGATTATGCTACTTTTATTGTCTTTAGATAAGCAGTCTACACAAGGAGTCACAGGACCTCAAAAGACAACATGAGGAAAAGCACCAGAAGCTACTGAAAGATTTTGAATCAACATCATCAGTAGCTGCAGACCGTGACTCTGAGGTTTCTCTTTGTATTACATGTGGTATGATATTAGCTGATCATGTATCCCTTTAGTCTTATAGAATTACTTTTTCGTCCACAGATACAAAAGCTTAGATCAACAGCAGCTGATGCTGTCAAGAACAAAGAAGATGCAGAACTCAAGTGTCAGCACAAGACAGCAGAGATGCTGGCACTGATGGAAAAACACAAAGTACATCTTCTTTTCTAGAGATGGAGCCTGCAAACTATAACTGACCATTAAACACATACTTGACTTTGTCCTTCCTAGAGCCAGTATGACCGCATGGTAGAAGAAAAGGATGCAGAGCTTGATGAGACAAAGACCAGAGAGATGAAGGCAGTTGATTGCAGCAAATCACTGGTATAAGAACTGAACATGCTCACTCTCACTTTAGTTCTAACTCAAAACTTAAACAATCTGAACTTGAAAATGTATTACATTAATTACATTTGTGTGTATGTATATATATGTATGTATGTGTTTATATATATAAAATAGGCATATATATATATATATATACATATATATATATATATATATATATATATATATATATATATATATATATATATATATATACATATATATATATATATATATATATCTACAATATATATATATGAAATATGCATACATATGTGTATATATATATTGTGGCACCTGATTCTCACCAAGACACAGGATTGGGTTTGCAGCAAGCCGAAAAGGGCATTTATTGTACAAGTCTGTGAGGTGCCTACCTGTCAGGCGGTGCTTGAGTGAGACTCCACTATATATATATATATATATATATATATATATATATATATATATATATATATATATATATATATATATGTCTTAATTCGATTATCCAAAAAATAGTGCTCGATACCGTGGTAGAGCGCAATATATGTATGTGTGGGGAAAAAAATCACAAGACTACTTCATCTCTACAGGCCTGTTTCATGAGGGGTTCCCTCAATCATCAGGAGATTTTAATAGAAGCGTTCACATACCATGGTTTATATAGGGCACAGAACGGGTAGGTACGCACGGACGGGGGGGGGGGGGGGGGGGTTGTTCAATATTCAATGCAAAACTTGTTTGGGTCCCTATTAAAAGGTTAATTTGTTCAACTTTGGACCGCGGCTTTGTTCAGTTTTAAATTTTGGCCCACTCTGTATTTGAGTTTGACACCCCTGGTATACGCCCTCCTTGAGCAGAGAGGTAGCAGCATGGCTAAAGTTAGCTGTGATGCTAGCGGAGTGGTGCGAGCGGTGATATGAGAGAAAGAAGGTGCGAAGCTGGTAACAAATGAAGGAAGAATTAATTCCCAAGAAAAACAGCAGGGGGTCCATCGTCTGGCTGTGGTTTGGCTTCAAGTGGGAATATGTCGAACAGACAACCGTAATTTGTCAAGTGTGGGGTGAAAGCGTTGCTATAGAAAGTAGCATTACTGCTGTAACAAACAGTTCAGGGTGTCCCAAGTTACTGGAGTGTGTTAGGTAAGGAGGAGGAGTTTTGTCCCTCCAGAGTTGCCGTAGGGCTGTGACGTAGGGTGTGTGTGGTTGTGGAAGGAGGTGTGTGATGTTGACATTAAAGAAATGGTGGCTACCGAACCTGCTCTGATGTCTCCCGTTTATTATTTTATTAGATAAGTACACTGTATAGGCGAACCCAGGACACTCGGCTGCACTGCTAATATGTAGCATCATTTATAAAGTCCCCTGCAGAATGAAGAGTGCTCACTCCGCATGTCAACATCGTTTGGTGCCACACGTCCACACCATCAAAATGCCGAGGCAAACATTTCCACATCAACACCGTATGAAAAAAATTAGTGATTTTTTTAGTTGTGATTTCCTTCTCTGCATGAAAGTTTAAAAGTAGCATATATTAATGCAGTATGAAGAAGAATGTTTTAATGTATACACATAGAATCATCATACTGCTGTGATTATATGTATCAAGTGTTCATTCAAGGCTAAGGCAAAATATCCACATATGTATCGTGTATCGCGATATGGCCTTAAAATATCGAGATATTAAAAAAAGGCAATATCGCCCAGCCCTAATATAAAATATGCTTTTCTGATCATATCGTTTGTAATAGGAGTTGAATGTCTCCACGCTTAAGAGTGAAAATAGTCAACTAAAGAAGCAGCTGTTGACAGAAAAGGTATGGATCATTTTAATCTGATAAGCTTCACCGTTTAAATGTATTATACTTTAATTGTGTGTCCAGCAGAGAATTAATATTACTTTGCTTACAGGATAACTTTCAAAAGGATTTAAGTGATCTGAGGAAAGAATTGTCATCACTCAAATTCTTACAGCTGTCAGAAGAAAAGAAGAAGAAGGTAGAATGAACAAGTAGCAAATTCATGATCTGTAAGATGTCTGAAACTTTTTATGGGGACCCTAGCAGCCAAGGGCCTTCAAAGCCAATGAAGGGAGATGTGTGGACACACCAAGAAGCAGCTCTTCAAGGATAAGTGTCTTTGACTTCTCCAAGGTCTGTGTAACTCGCTCTGTGCAAAGATGGTGGAATTCATTTGATGTTTTGTGATTCAAATTTACTTTGACTTGATGAAAACTGATTCAGCTTAACTTGCAACATTTAATGTTTGATGTTGAAGGAACTGGACTCTGGATCCATCAGAAAAACGCATGGCACTACAGCAAAGAACAAGGTCAAAACCCCTCCTGTATTAAACAATGATTATTTACTCATTCATTTTCTGTTGTTTATCACAGTGACAATATTGAAAAGCAAACTTTGAATTTACGCTTTAGGACTTGAGTACCTCAGGAAGTGCAACAAGCAGAGTTGGCAGAACGTCAAAGATCAAAGTAATTGATGACACCATTTTAATGACGCATATATACATTCTGTAAAGTGATGTGTTTTCTCACAGACCTACAGAATAAGGACACCCCCTAGTGCCAACAAGCTTGCAACCTGGGAAAAGACAACAATGGAACTGGAGCCCAAGTCTGACAGCTCTGATCAAAACAACCTGGTGATTATGTATTTGTATTATTAGTGGACAATTTGTTAGTCAGGGTCAGCAGCGGGTTATGAAAACCATTCATTTGGCTTTCTGGTCCTGACAGATTTTGGCAAACACACCAGGACCCAGTATTCCTGGCCCCCTTTCTAAACACATGTTCAAACAGGTAGAAATGTGGAAATGTTCAATACTGACCAATCATTCTAAAACATGTTGCAACTATTTGTTTTTTTTTAGCTCCAGAGCCCCACTGTTCTTAAGTCTCCTGGTAACTCCCTGAAGTTAGCAGCCATGAAGAGAATGAGAGACGCTGGTTGGACCGCCGTTGTTGGCTGCGACAAAAAGAAGAAAAAGACTCATGAGAAGATCTTTGCATGAATAGTACCTTTCCTGCTATTCACTAAAACACTCTCAGTTTATTATTGCAACTGTATTAGTCATCTTTTATGACAGTACAGAACATAGTCAATGTACAGTTATAGTACAGTATTTGTATGACTTAGTTTAGTAGCAGTAATACAGTAGTGGGCTAATCTACTTGTAGTGAGGTAGTCAGACTTGTAAGAATAGAAGTGTAGTATTAAGATAGAGAGTTTCATAGTATTAGTGTCATAGTACTGAAAGAGTAATAGTAGTAGTCATAGCTTGGTAGTTGTACTGCTGTAGTAGTAGTATTTATTTTGCACAGGGTGATGGTTTTAACTCCTTTAAGAGTTGGTACTGTTATGGTTTCATGTTTAAATGCACTTCCATTGGTTTGACAGTAAAATGTACAAGCAATGTTCAAATTACTTTGTAATTTAATCTTATGAAATGTCATGGGTGAATTACTGGCATTTTCAGAATTATTCTTTGTGAAAAAACGGTAAGCGGAACTTAGATTGGTTGGATGTTGTGGTTGAGGTGGGTGTCTATTGTCACGGACGGGATCACCATCGTAAAGTCCCTGAGCAATGCCAAGGGTGTCACTGTCTGGAATGTGCAGTGTCTGCTGGCATTATTCAACATCTAAAAACACATTTTTACTATTGTACTGTTCTGGTTTTTTCACTTTAAATATTTAGCTCCAAACCCGTTAGGGCTGCAAAGCAAAGGATCTTTTCAATTAAAACAGAGATGGGATCTTTACCTTGAGTGCTTTTATTGGTATTGCCAGATACAGCACATTTCTAGCTGCACTTAGATAAGACGTGGTGGTGTACCCAACTGTGGTCTGGCCTGATACCCTGGCAATAAAAGTTCACTTCACTGATATTATATATTTTTGGATGGTTCTCCAGCCTCCTCCCACCCCAAAAGACATACACCTGGGGATAGGTTGACTGGCAACACTAAATTGGCCCGAGTGTGTGAATGTGAGTGATTGTTTGTCTATCTGTGTTAGCCCTGCCATGAGGTGACCACTTGTCCAGGGTGTACACTGTCTTCTTTGTCCAGGGTGTACCCTGTCTTCTTTGTCCAGGGTGTACCCTGTCTTCTTTGTCCAGGGTGTAGTCTGTCTTCTTTGTCCTGGGTGTACGCTGCCTTCCTAGTCCAGGGTGTAACCTGTCTTCCTTGTCCAGGGTGTACCCTGTCTTCTTTGTCCAGGATGTACCCTGTCTTCTTTGTCCAGGATGTACCCTGTCTTCTTTGTCCAGGGTGTACTCTATCGTCCTTGTCCAGGGTGTACACTGTCTTCCTTGTCCAGGGTGTACACTGTCTTCTTTGTCCAGGGTGTACCCTGTCTTCCTTGTCCAGGGTGTACCCTGTCTTCTTTGTCCAGGTTGTACTCTGTCTTCTTTGCCCAAGGTGTACCCTGTTTTTTTTGTCCAGGGTGTACCCTGTTTTTTTTGTCCAGGGTGTACACTGCCTTCCTTGTCCAGGGTGTACCCTGCCTTCCTTGTCCAGGGTATAAAAGCCTTCCTAGTCCAGCGTGTGCCTTGTCTTTTTAGTCCAGGGTGTACCCCGCCCGAATGCAGCTGGGATAGGCTGCAGTCCCCCACGACCCTGAGAGGGACAAGCGGTAGAAAATGGATGTAGTTGTCCTAGCTGTTTACTGAAGCGACTCAGAATGTAGTGTGAGGTTTGGGGTCATTAAACGTTACAAATGAAATGAAGTTGTGAGGTGTCAAGTTGACCTCAGAAGTGTGGACTTGGTGGAAAAGGGATGACCAACAGTCAACAAGTCAGGGTTCACGGGTAACATGCTTCCTGGACTAGGAAGTGATAATTAGATGCAAGGCCAAACAAATGCAGAAAACTGAAATAGTTGCTGTTTTGGTGCAACTTCATAGAAAACACTTGCCTTGCTGAGCAGCTCAAAACTAGCTTTGTGTTGGCAAGTAACAGTTGACAAGGCAGGTGTCTCAGGTGTTAACACTACAATAGATCTTTAATGCATAATATTTATTTTGAGGGCAATTTGCTAATAAAGAGTGCGTAGTAAAGGAAATATGACTTTAAAATGCAGTTGTAATCAAAGCAAACATGGTGCCAGTGTTGTCTATACAGTGGTGCACCACGGACCGGTTTAATGTTGGCATTATTTTCAGGGACCGGCTTTCCACTTGTGCCAGATAAATACAGCGAACATAAGTGCATGAGAGATACAACTCACTATAATGCTGAATTAGTGGGAGCTTGTTTCTTTGCAAAGAGATGCAGATGGAAATCAGCCTTTGGCTACAATCTGTCACATTTATATTTGGTATGTTGGTAAATGTGCATTGTGTCATGTCACAAAGTTATAACAACTTGTTATGAGCAGTTTATTGTACATCTATAAACAAGCTTATGGTGTGTCTAGTGGCACAGGCCAAAGTCAATGCAGTCCTCTATAAATGATTTCATGTTTCTCTGGGCCTGGTAGTTGGCGACCACTGCTCTTTAGTCCATTGACATACCGTCTGGTGACATCTGGTGGTGAGTCAGTAGATTCTTCACAGGAATTTGACTCCGCTAAGTTGTCCACAGTAATATTACATTCATTAGAATACAAACCCTACAAAGGCTTGGAACATGTGTTTAAAGACAGATCCAGCAGCAGCGGCCACCTTGCAATGTGTGATGAATACATCTCAGAGGTGCAATGTGATGATTTGACCCTAAAGTTTGGTCACTTTCTCAACGTCTTCTCTCGTCCCCTCAGGGTGTGCAAGTCCTGGCTTGTCGGCTCCCGTGTGAAAGTGTGGGGAATGCTTGAGTTTTTCCCCTGATGCCTGTAGTGGATGGACAGGTTAGTCAGCCACACCTTTATATTTGGAATAATTGCAATACAAAATAGGGTCTGTGATCTCTACCTGGGATTTTCTGTTGCAGCCAAAACACAGAAAGTCACTTTTCCTCACAAAGAGATCGGGGTTGAGCTTTTTTTGCTTGCAGCCACCTAAAAACAACGAAAGTGTAACTTAATGCTGTCTTCTCTAATGCTGTGTAAGGTTTTGTGACCATGGGTAGTTCCTACCTGTGATCATGCTCACCAAGAGGCCACTCACAACTGTGGTCAGCGTGCCCAGCAAAGAGATGTAGAGGTAGGACAGAGAGTACCAGGAGTCTGCTAATGGAGGCCGAACACTGCTAAACACACAGGAGATCCTCCTTAATCACTCCATCATTAGTACATTTCTTTAAATCATTCACAATCCTTATGTAGGATAAGAACACATGTTTTTCTTTTTTTATGCATTCTAACTCGTAAATAAAAACTAGTAAGAGTCAGCTAACAATGGAGCCTATGGAAGTTGCTCTATTCCGCCCATAAAACGCTCTAAAAAACATCCAAACACCTCCATTAAGGTTTATATACACGCTGTAAGTATATATGTAATGTAGTAACATTTATAATCCATCCATTTTCTACCGCTTGTCCCTTTTGGGGTCGCGGTGGGTGCTGGAGCCTATCTCAGCTGCATTCGGGCGGAAGGCGGGGTACACCCTGGACAAGTCGCCACCTCATCACAGGGCCAACACAGATAGACAGACAACATTCACACACTAGGGACCATTTAGTGTTGCCAATCAACCTATCCCCAGGTGCATGTGGGTTCCCTCCGGGTACTCCGGCTTCCTACCGCCTCAAAAAAAAAAACATTCATAATAACATGTAATATATACATGATGTAAGTATATATGTCATGTAGTAACATTCATAATAACATGTGATATATATACATGATGTAAGTATATATGTCATGTAGTAACATTCATAATAACATGTAATATATACATGATGTAAGTATATATGTAATGTAGTAACATTCATAATAACATGTAATATATACATGATGTAAGTATATATGTCATGTAGTAACATTCATAATAACATGTAATATATACATGATGTAAGTATATATGTAATGTAGTAACATTCATAATAACATGTAATATATACATGATGTAAGTATATATGTCATGTAGTAACATTCATAATAACATGTAATATATACATGATGTAAGTATATATGTCATGTAGTAACATTCATAATAACATGTAATATATACATGATGTAAGTATATATGTCATGTAGTAACATTCATAATAACATGTAATATATACATGATGTAAGTATATATGTCATGTAGTTACATTCATAATAACATGTCATATATACATGATGTAAGTATATATGTCATGTAGTAACATTCATAATAACATGTAATATTTATGTATTTTGGTCATTTTAAGCATAAGGCGATGTAATAATTTCAAAAATGCATCACATTTGCTTTTTCCTTGACAACATCACTGATTTTTACTCACTGAAGACTTCATTAGAGACAACAAACATAACATAACATCACTTACTGTACAATGTCTGTTGTCAATTTATCGGATTGTATCCTCGTCCTTCTACTATCCAGGTGAGAGGCATGATTTATGATGAAGAATAAACAAAGCCTAAAATGTCAACACACAAGCTAGTTAGCGCCCTCTGACCACTGTGCCGCTAAAACTAGTTTGTCTGCTTTAGCGCTTTAAAACCAATATGACTAATACTTGGTGAGTATTCCAGTCAGGAAATGTAAATGGAGTATTGTTGGTGCTTTTAGATGGTTATTTAGAGGGCTTCTGTTAGCTCCACTGTAAGATGACTTTTATTTACATATATTTATGAGTTAGAAGGCATTCAAATAAATATATGTCTTCCTGTCTTACAGAAGGATTGTGAATCATTGGCAAAATTCACCCTAATAAGTCTAGTTCCCCTTTAAGGCAGTTGAAAAAAACCTGCATGATTTATAGGACTGGTCACTGGACTGGTTCAGTACTTAGTACTCACTCAGGTGGCATTGTCACTGGACTGGTCCAGTACTTGGTACTTAGTACTCACTCAGGTGACATGGTCAGTGGACTGGTCCAGGGAGCTGTTGTGGTGGTGTTGTACTGGTGTGTGCTGTTGCATCCCACAGTGCTGACTGGCAGAGGGTTTGTCTTGGCAGTGGTTGCCGGGTAAATCTGACCTCCGATCCCCACCCACAGGGTCAACACCAGGCCCAGGACCATTCCTGCCAGGCCTCCCTGCAGAGTCAACAGGTTGTCAGGTTGTCAGCTCAGTGTCCATGCATACTTCATACTCACCATGGAGTTGGATGTGCGGAACAGCATTCCTAACAGATAAAGGCCAAGAAGAGGCCCGCTGACCATGCCAAATATAGAGAGAGCGGCCTGCACACAGAAAAGTGTCAGGACATGTGTGCTTTGAAGAGTCCGTGGTAAGGCATGTCAGCATTACCTGCAGAATACTTCCCAACAGTGAAGCCACGCCAGCCATCCCGATGCACAGAGCGCCAAAGAATACACCTTGGTAGGAAAACAGCTTTCTTGACTTGGGTCAGACTTTGTGTACACTATAGTTTTTGTCAGGGAACCGTTTTATGAGGCAAGTAGATGGATGATTTGCTATTTTAAAAGGGTTCAGCCAGCGGGCTAAGTGCGGCCCGCCGACGTCTTCAGTTTAATTCGCGAGATGTCCCTAGTCTACTTAATTTGAACACTACACATGTGTCCAAATGCTGCAAGTGTGCCTCCATCTCTTAGACAACGCCAGTAAATCAGCTCAATGACCATGAAATGTAGTGTGAAGCCTGCTTAGCACACCATTGACTTATATGACCCGATCCAAACTACCTTTGCCACTCATGGCGCAAATTAATTGCAATCAAAACAAAAAGTCAACACACATAACACAACCTGCTCACTGAACTTTGTGGATGCGCTGTACTTTCTCTCTTAATATATATATATAACCCGTTAAGCTTTTCAATCTGACCCGCCGGACATTCCCAAATCATTTTTTTTAGATGTTTAAGATGTAAAGTGTAGCTGCCATTATGATGTGCACTCATCTTTTCTAATGACCGTAAGTCTTCAACTATACTAAGTCTGTCCATGCTTGGAATATGCGTGATATACTAGTTACTATGGTCATCCAATTAGTTACTATGGTCATCTAATTACTTACTATGGTCATCTAATTACTTACTATGGTCATGTAATTAGTTACTATGGTCATCTAATGAGTTACTATGGTCATCTAATTAGTTACTATGGTAATGTAATTAGTTACTATGGTAATCTAATTAGTTACTATGGTAATCTAATTAGTTACTATGGTAATATTAGTTACTATGGTCATCTAATTAATTACTATGGTCATCTAATTAGTTACTATGGTAATGTAATTAGTTACTATGGTAATCTAATTAGTTACTATGGTAATCTAATGAGTTACTATGGTGATTTAATTTGTTACTATGGTCATGTAATTAGTTACTATGGTGATCTAAGTCACAGCAGCTCAGACGAGGTACCAAGCAGTGTTTCCAGAGTGAAATGTAGGTGTCAGGGACAGATGTGGAAGGAGATTTTTACAACAAAGTTCTAAAGCTTAGTGATATATAAGATGTATCAGACAGTAGGTGTTTTTTTTTATTACCCTTCGTGTTCATATTTCGCCGTGTTTGTTGAATTTTTGTTGCATTTAGCTTTATTGTAAAATATGTGTGACAATCTGTCACTTCATTTCTGTTTGTGCTTCCTTGTTTTGCGTTTATTTCCTATCAGTGCTCTTATTTTGGTTCTATTTCCTGCGTGTCCCGCTGAGCGCTGTTTTCCCCTCACCTGCTGTTGATTGGCAGCCAGTCCACACCTGCTGCCAATCAACATGTTTCTATTTCTGCCTGTCCCGCGCACTCCTCGGTGCTCGAGAATTGACTTATGTTTTGAGAACTGTTACATGCAAGACTGCTTTATCTCTGTTTGAGTGAATTACGGTAAATCATCTTACCTGATCGTCACTCTCCTGGTTCCTGCATCTTGGGGTCACTACAATTGCAGCCATGCGAGTTCGCGACAATATGTGGATGGAGATATGTTGTCAATATTCAGTGTTTTAGTGAAGTGAATTATATTTATATAACGCTTTTATCCTTCATAGTTAATATTGTAAAACCCACATTCATTCTGGGTGTCTCATTCAGTAAAATAATGTAAAATTCCATTCTGTTTTTTAAAGCGGTCTGTCATAAAGTTTTTAGCATTCAATCAGACATTATTGTGAGGTATTAGTATTCCTAAAAATCAGATATTCGGCCCCCAGACACATGTTATTCTCTAAATGTGGCCCCCCGAGTGAAAATAATTGCCCAGGCCTGTTCTAACATGAGGATGACATACATATACATACTGTACATCAACTTGTGTAAGAGCTGTCATCTCTCCACACATGATTCACCTTGTGCTAGTTTACTCACAGAAGCTTCCAGAGATGACATTGTGAACACTTGTCACTTTATGACAGCCTGCTATGTTTCACTCACATTTTAACATCCTTGTGTTGTTTCAGGTAGCCAGGGCACCTTTCAACACAACTGATCTCACACTCCACTGTTGCCTTTATGTTGTGCTTCTTATGGTATGTGAAGATTTCACTGGGATTTATGAACATGTCAGCTTAAAGTGCACATCAGGCTGCTCTCCAAACAATTTGGACACGTTTGTACAGAGCAAAGTATGTGATTTCTGTCGTATTTGTGAACAAGGTTAGATAAGACTTACTCAGGCCCATGTTCAACCATGTCATCTGCTTCTGTGTCAGGTTCTTGCATATGGGACGGATGAAGTCTTCCACAGTGACAGCAACAAGAGCATTGATGCTGGAAGACACTGTGCTGAAGAACCCACGTGGAAGTTGGTCATATTTCTTAGGAACTGACTTGGTGAGAGGGAATGAACCACTCCCACACAAGTAAACATGCTGCATTGTTCTCTCTGACAGCACCAAGTAAAGCCTATACCCAACTGTTATGTTTGCTTGTGCAGGCGTGCATAACGTGTGCTCACCTCAGGGTTCCGCTGTATGCAGCAGCCACAAACAAGCCAGGGATTCCTGGGTAGACTGCCAAGATGTCCATGACAAGGTAAGGCAGCAACTGTTCTTATGAAGACAAAGCAGTTAACACACGCTTCACAGGTGACACTTGACTGGTTACCTGGTCAGTGGAGTTGATGTCATCATTGGTGAACGGGTCGCACTTCTTGTAAATGGAGAACATGGTGAGTCCGGCAAACACAGCCAGGCTCACAGTCACCCACAAACCCACCATGTTTACATACAAAGACCTGGGCGCAGTAAGCGAGCTGTCACAAAGATGTTACATAATGGTGAGGATGTGCGTGCAGGAATGCTCACATCTTTGCATGGCCCAATGTCTTGCAGGAAATGTAGCGCTGCACCTGGGACTGGTTGATGGCGTAGATGGATACCCACATCACGCTGCCACCGATTGTGATGGTCCAGAAAGTATGCCGCTTCAGTGGATCAGGGTCAAAGCTAAGTCCAATTACAACATTTTCATGTAGAGAATCAGCAAATTGAGTTTTTGCTATTTTGTTTCATCTTAAAGTTGGTTGTAGAGATGAATATATACTGTATAGGCCTGATTTACTCAGATCCAAAACACCACACGCTAAACAGCGTGTGCGATCTATAAAATAATGTGTACTTTTAGTGGGCGTGTTGCGTTTGATTTACTAAGACTACAACTAAAAAGTGGTGCAAAACGCCTTATTTAAATGAGGATTTTGCATGTACCAAATAATAGGCAGACTCATTTACTGCACATTCATGTGATCATGCTCATAACTTTGGTGTTTTACTATGTTTTCACAAAAGCAGCAGACATCGACCACTTTTTATGGGCGTTGTAGAAGCAGTCGTTCAGTGTACTCACATTGACATTTAGTGCTGAAGGTGCATGGCAGGATGGAGGCTGCACTGCTGTGCTCATGTTGCAAAATATGCATACTTCAAGAAGTTTTTATCGCAAAGGATTTATGTTAGTAACATATATTCTATGTGAGAAAACAAATGTCATTAAAACAATTAAATGACACCAAAACGCATTATTTAAATTTGTTTTAATTAGCCCCTTAAAGGGGAACTGCACTGGTGTTTGGAATTTTGCCTATCATTCACAATCATGAGAAACAAAAACAAACATGTCTTTTTATTTTAGGATTCTAAAAATAATTAAAAATAAACTTGCAAAATGTGGCTAATAAGAGTCACCAATGTAGCCTTCTAAGTCTGACCGCTCTCGCTGCTAACTTTATGTCTGTGTGCTTCTAATCGATTTACAGCTTTCGTTATTCCTTCTCCAACATATTTAACAGTCTTATCAAACTTACACTCTCTGTTTCAGTGCCTCACTTTCAGCTAGCTCGTTACTAAGCTAGCGAAGCTAAACTAGGTACAGTCCGAAGCTACTGTGCTCCAAAGGCAACAAAAACTTGACTCAGTTACTTTGTGCACCTTACTCATGGATAGCTCTACTCCAGGACCGTGTCCGCCAGTTACAGCAGAGTAATTTCATTACTTTAGACGTCGCGGACACATCTGCTAGCGTTAGCTGTAGCGAGCTAACTAGCCCAGCTTATAGCAGCCCTAAGCGGCCTATAAGCAACGGTGAACCGGTTGAGACGCATATTAGTTTTAGCCTTTTAGCTAGTCCTACACCCCAGTCTACCGGGAACCACACCTTAGTCATAGGGGACTCCATCACCCGAAACATAAAGCTTAGCAAACCAGCCACAATTAAGTGTATTCCCGGGGCCAGAGCACCTGACATTGAAGCTAATCTTAGGCAGCTAACTTGCTACAGGCCCAGTAAACACATACGACAGGCTAATCGCACCACTGGCGATGCAAACATAGTTGTACACGTTGGCTCCAATGACACTAGGATGAGACAGTCAGAGATTACAAAGAGGAACATAGCTAGAACTAGAAAGATGTCCAGGCATGGAGTACTTGTCTCTGACCCCCTGCCTGCGAGAAGCAATGTTGAGAGGTATAGCAGATTAGTCTTGTTTAGTTTTTGTAGAAAACAGGGACTAACGTTTATTTATAATTAGTCCTCTTTCTGGGGCAAACCCGGCTTGCTGATGAGGGACGGCCTGCACCCTAACCGGGAAGGCCCCATCATTCTTCCTAGTACATAGATTACTGTTTGGGTCACACTTGACTAACTAGACTAGAGCAAGCGTGGACACAGGCAATTACAGTGTCTGCTTGTCCGGGTGAGGAGTCAGTTAAGCTAGAACTAACCAACACCAGACTGGAAAATTCCTGCACATATAGCATTTCTCCTAGGATAATACACAACTCACATAATGTTTTTTCTGCAGTGACTGTGCCAGAGGTGGACATGCATTTTGAAGCTGAACATACGGAGGATGAACTACTGCTTATAGAAGCAGCACAAAGAGAGGCTGGAACCTTGGAGCAGACGGAAGCCTGTGTGACTCCGATGTTGTAAAAGTGGAGCTTGGAGGCAAGTTATGCCGACATTAGTTGTGTGCTTACCCAACTGTCCATGGAATGACTCACTATAATATTGATCATGATACATGTCATGCGCGTTAGTACAACTACATACACTGTCTGGATAGCTGTGTACAAACAGAACATGAAATAATAATTAGTTACTCCTCTCTGAGCTTCCACCTTATCGTGGTAGAGGAGTTTGCGTGTCCCAATGATCCTAGGAGCTATGTTGTCCGGGGGCTTCTATGCCCCCTGGTAGGGTCTCCCAAGACAAACACGTCCTAGGTGAGGGATCAGACAAAAAGTAGCTCGAAGACTTCTATGGAAATAAACCAACCAAGACTCAGTTTTTCCTCGCCCGGACGCGGGTCACCGGGGCCCCCCCTCTGGAGCCAGGCCCGGAGTAGGGGCCCGGCCAGACACAGCCCGAAGAGGCAACGTGGGTCCCCCCTCCAATGGGCTCACCACTCATGGGAGGGGCCATAGAGGTCGGGTGCAATGTGAGCTGGGCGGAAGCCAAAGGCAGGGCACTTGGCGGTCCGATCCTCGGCGACATAAGCTCGCTCTTGGGACGTGGAATGTCACCTCGCTGGGGGGGAAGGAGCCTGAGCTAGTGCGCAAGGTGGAAAAGTTCCGGCTGGATATAGTCGGACTCACTTCGACGCACAGCAAGGGCTCTGGAACCAGTTCTCTCGAGAGGGGCTGGACTCTCTTCAACACTGGCGTTGCACGCAGTGAGAGGCGACGGGCTGGAGTAGCAATTCTTGTTGCCCCCCGGCTCAAAGCCTGCACGTTGGAGTTCAACCCGGTGGACGAGAGGGTAGCTTCCTTCCGCCTTCGGGTGGGGGGACGGGTCCTGACTGTTGTTTGTGCTTACGCACCAAACAGCAGTTCAGAGTACCCACCCTTTTGGATACACTCGAGGGAGTACTGGAAAGTGCTCCCACGGGTGATGCCCTTGTCCTACTGGGGGACTTCAACGCTCATGTTGGCAACGGCAGTGAAACCTGGAGAGACGTGTTAGGGAAGAATATCCGCCCGGATCTGAACCCCAGTGGTGTTTTGTTATTGGACTTCTGTGCTCGTCACAGATTGTCCATAACAAACACCATGTTCAAACATAAGGGTGTCCATATGTGCACTTGGCACCAGGACACCCAAGGCCGCAGTTGCATGATCGACTTTGTAGTTGTGTCATCGGATTTACGGCCTCATGTTTTGGACACTCGGGTGAAGAGAGGGACGGAGTTTTCTACCGATCACCACTTGGTGGTGAGTTGGCTGCGATGGTGGGGGAGAATGCCGGAAAGACCTGGCAGGCCTAAACGCATTGTGAGGGTCTGCTGGTAACATCTAGCAGAGTCTCCTGTCAGAGAGACTTTCAATTCCCACCTCCTGAAGAACTTTGAACATGTCACGAGGGAGGTGCTGGACATTGAATCTGAGTGGACTTTGTTCTGCACCTCTATTGTCAAGGCAGCTGATTGTACCTGTGGCTGCAAGATAGTTGGTGCCTGTCGTGGCGCTAATCCTGGAACCCGCTGGTGGACACCAGCAGTGAGGGATGCCGTCAAGCTGAAGAAAGAGTCCTATCGGGTTCTATTGGCTCATAGGACTCCGGAGGCAGCGGACAGGTACCGACAGGCCAAGCGGTGTGCGGCTTCAGCGGTCGCGGAGGCAAAAACTCTGACATGGTAGGAGTTTGGGGAAGCCATGGAAAAAGACTTCTGGACAGCTTCGAAGCGATTCTGGACCACCAACCGCCACCTCAGGAAGGGGAAGCAGTGCACTGTGAACACCGTGTATGGTAAGGATGGTGTGCTGCTGACCTCGACTGCTGATGTTTTGGATCGGTGGAAGGAATACTTTGAAGACCTCTTTAATCCCACCAACACGCCTTCCTATGAGGAAGCAGTTCCTGGGGAATCTGTGGTGGGCTCTCCTATTTCTGGGGCTGAGGTTGCTGAGGTAGTTAAAAAGCTCCTCGGTGGCAAGGCCCCGGGGGTGGATGAGATCCGCCCGGAGTTCCTTAAGGCTCTGGATCCTGTGGGGCTGTCTTGGTTGACAAGACTCTGCAACATCGCGTGGACATCGGGGGCGGTACCTCTGGATTGGCAGACCGGGGTGGTGGTTCCTATCTTTAAGAAGGGGAACCGGAGGGTGTGTTCCAACTATCCTGGGATCACACTCCTCAGCCTTCCCGGTAAGGTCTATTCAGGTGTACTGGAGAGGAGGCTACGCCGGATAGTCGAACCTCGGATTCAGGAGGAACAGTGCAGTTTTCGTCCTGGTCGTGGAACTGTGGACCAGCTCTATACTCTCGGCAGGGTCCTTGAGGGTGCATGGGAGTTTGCACAACCAGTCTACATGTGCTATGTGGACTTGGAGAAGGCATTCAACCATGTCCCTCGGGAAGTCCTGTGGGGAGTGCTCAGAGAGTATGGGGTATAGGACAGTCTGATTGTGGCAGTCCGCTCCCTGTACAATCAGTGTCAGAGCTTGGTCCGCATTGCCGGCAGTAAGTCGGACGCGTTTCCAGTGAGGGTTGGACTCCGCCAGGGCTGCCCTTTGTCACCCATTCTGTTCATAACTTTTATGGACAGAATTTCTAGGCGCAGTCAGGGTGTTGAGGGGATCCGGTTTGGTGGCTGCAGGATTAGGTCTCTGCTTTTTGCAGATGATGTGGTCCTGATGGCTTCATCTGGCCAGGATCTTCAGCTCTCACTGGATCGGTTCGCAGCCGAGTGTGAAGCGACTGGGATAAGAAACGGCACCTCCAAGTCCGAGTCAATGGTTCTCGCCCGGAAAAGGGTGGCGTGCCATCTCCTTGTTGGAGAGGAGCCCCTGCCCCAAGTGGAGGAGTTCAAGTACCTCGGAGTCTTGTTCACGAGTGAGGGAAGAGTTGATCGTGAGATCGACAAGCAAATTTGTGCGGCGTCTTCAGTAATGCGGACGCTGTATCGATCTGTGGTGGTGAAGAAGGAGCTGAGCCGGAAGGCAAAGCTCTCAATTTACCGGTCGATCTACGTTCCCATCCTCACTTATGGTCATGAGCTTTGGGTTATGACCAAAAGGACAAGAATATGGGTTCAAGAGGCCGAAATTAGTTTCCTCTGCCGGGTGGCGGGGCTCTCCCTTAGAGATAGGGTGAGAAGCTCTGTCATCCGGGAAGAGCTCAAAGTAAAGCCGCTGCTCCTCCACATGGAGAGGAGCCAGATGAGGTGGTTCGAGCATCTGTTCAGGATGCCACCCGATCGCCTCCCTAGGGAGGTGTTTAGGGCACGTCCGACCGGTAGGAGGCCACGGGGAAGACCCAGGACACGTTGGGAAGACTATGTCTGGGCTGGCCTGGGAACGCCTCAGGATCCACCGGGAAGAGCTGGATGAAGTGGCTGGGGAGATGGCAGTCTGGGCTTCCCTGCTTAGGCTGCTGCCCCCGTGACCCGACCTCGGATAAGCGGAAGAAGATGGATGGATGGATGGATAGATACTGTAATATGATTGTTCATGTTTTTCACTCAGTACAGATTGTGTTGTGTATTACTAACTCAAAAGGCATTCAGCTGCTGACGTAGAAGCTAGTTTATGACTAATACTGTAGCATGCCGTCTCAAGGTGATGTGTTAGTATACTAGAAAAACAGTTTCTCAGTGTTCGCTCTTACAAAAATAATGTTGCTACAGTTTGGTTATAATGCAGGTTACATAATGTAAAGGAAGTATTGTTGACGGTTTTTTAATGCATTTTAAAGTGATTTAGAGGCAGAATGGATTGATCCCATTAGCTGCATTGCTAGCCACCTACAACAAGCTGATTATTACAAATTAGAATGCAAAAATAAAGCATGTTTTCTTCAATCAATCAATCAATCAATGTTTATTTATATAGCCCTAAATCACAAGTGTCTCAAAGGGCTGCACAAGCCACAACGACATCCTCGGTTTTCTTCTCTCTCATTAGGATTGTGAATGATAGGCAAAGTTCCAAAAAAGTGCAGTTCCCCTTTAAGTCATCTAGTAGCTAAAATGATAAAATAGTGTTACTGAGTAGAATAGTGATTAGTGTAATATTTGTATTTTATTTCTGACCATCCAAATATGTTGAAACGCACATGTAGTACATCCATCGTGTGTCTTTGCACTCCTCTCTCACAGCCATGTGTGTCCTTCTCACATGCGCTCAATAAAACTCCTAGTGCTGATGAGTCATGTAATCACATTGTGCGTGCTAGAAAATGAGAGTTGCATCTTCTCCTCCCCGTATTGTGGTTGTTTAGATGATCAGTATACAGTACAGGAAACACCTTCTCCTCATTCATTGTGTTTTCTTTATTTTCATGACTATTTACATTGTAGATTGTCACATCAAAACTATGAATGAACACCTGTGAAGTGAAAACCATTTCACCTCTTAAAGCTCATGGAGAGAATGCCAAGAGTGTGCGAAAAAGTAATCAGAGCAATGGGTGGCTATTTTGAAGAAACTAGAATATAAAACATGTTTTCCGTTATTTAACCTTTTTTGTTAAGTATATAACTCCACATGTGTTCATTCATAGTTTTGATGTGACAATCTACAATGTAAATAGTCATGAAAATAAACAAAACACATTGCATGAGAACTTTTGGCCTGTACTGCATATTTTGCATACTAATGAAGACAAATGCAAAAGCGTTTGCACACCTTATTCTGCTCACTTAAAAAATGCAATCTACTTTGCACACGTTTAGTAGATCACTTTGTGTGCTAAAAAGTTTGCACGTGTTTTAGTACACGCAAAGCTTCAGTAAATCATAGACTCCTATAAGTGCTTCAAAACATGCAGTTAAATCATTAAGTTTTCATACCCTGGCCAGTTAAAGTTATTTCATTTTATTTCTGTCTGATTGTATTTACTGTATTTACTGGCTGGAAGTAGGCAGAAGAAATAATTATTTGTATATATATACTGCACTATAAAAGCTTATTTTCATAAACTCTCCAGATATAGAATATCACTGGTGTGTCCAAGCCTAACTATGTATGACAAGTTGTGATCTTACTCAAAGGCCTCCAGCCTGCCTCCTCGCCTGGCATCTTCCCAGATGTTGGCCAGGCCCCCCTGCAGCACTGCCCCTCTCGCTATCACAGCCACAAAACCTGCCAACATAATCACCATCTGCAGCACGTCGGTCCAAATGACTGCTTTCAGGCCGCCCTAGGGACAAGATGAGCACACGTGTAGCATGAGCATCTAAAATGCAATGCTTGGAATAGATCATTAGTTAAACAAGGTTTGCACACAACTGCTGTGGATTGAAACAGTGTTTTACTTACCAAGGTGCAGTAGAGGATGCACACTGCCCCTGTGGCCACCAGCACTCCCCACAGGTCCAGTCCAGTGACTGAATCAGAAGAAAGTTTGGATATTGAGTCAGCACAGAGTCTGTCCTAGTTCCAGTTGCTTCCTTGTGTGTCCACATGTAGTGAAGTGAAGTGGATTATATTTATATGGCGCTTTTCTTTAGTGACTCAAAGTGCTTTACATTGTGAAACCCAATATCTAAGTTACATTTAAACCAGTGTGTGTGGCACTGGGAGCAGGTGGGTAAAGTGGCTTGCCCAAGGACACAACGGCAGTGACAGAAGCAGGGATCGAACACTCAGTAAACGTTTGGGAACTGAGGAGACACATTTTTGAAGCTTCTCAGGTGGAATTCTTTCCCATTCTTGCTTGATGTACAGCTTAAGTTGTTCAACAGTCCGGGGGTCTCCGTTGTGCTATTTTAGGCTTCATAATGCGCCACACATTTTCAATGGGGGACAGGTCTGGACTACAGGCAGGCCAGTCTAGTACCCGCACTCTTTTACTATGAAGCCACGTTGATGTAACACGTGGCTTGGCATTGTCTTGCTGAAATAAGCAGGGGCGTCCATGATAACAACATATGTTGCTCCAAAAGCTGTATGTACCTTTCAGCATTAATGGTGCCTTCACAGATGTGTAAGTTACCCATGTCTTGGGCACTAATACACCCCCATACCATCACACATGCTGCCTTTTACACTTTGCATCTATAACAATCCGGATGGTTCTTTTCCTCTTTGGTCCGGAGGACACAACGTCCACAGTTTCCAAAAACAATTTCAAATGTGGACTCGTCAGACCACAGAACACTTTTCCACTTTGTATCAGTCCATCTTAGATGAGCTCAGGCCCAGCGAAGCCAACGGCGTTTCTGGGTGTTGTTCATAAACGGTTTTCGCCTTGCATAGGCGAGTTTTAACTTGCACTTACAGATATAGCGACCAACTGTAGTTACTGACAGTGGGTTTCTGAAGTGTTCCTGAGCCCATGTGGTGATATCCTTTACACACTGATGTCGCTTGTTGATGCAGTACAGCCTGAGGGATCGAAGGTCACGGGCTTAGCTGCTTACGTGCAGTGATTTCTCCAGATTCTCTGAACCATTTGATGATATTACGGACCGTAGATGGTGAAATCCCTAAATTCCTTGCAAAAGCTGGTTGAGAAAGGTTTTTCTTAAACTGTTCAACAATTTGCTCACGCATTTGTTGACAAAGTGGTGATCCTCGCCCCATCCTTGTTTGTGAATGACTGAGCATTTCATGGAATCTACTTTTATGCCCAATCATGGCACCCACCTGTTCCCAATTAGCCTGTTCACCTGTGGGATGTTCCAAATAAGTGTTTGATGAGCATTCCTCAACTTTATCAGTATTTATTGCCACCTTTCCCAACTTCTTTGTCACGTGTTGCTGGCATCAAATTCTAAGTCAATGATTATTTGCAAAAAAAAAATGTTTATGAGTTTGAACATCAAATATGTTTACATCTAACACAATTTCCCAACTCAAATGGAAACGGGGTTTGTAGCTTCCATGCTATATTCACTTTTTATTTCCTTGTTGCGTGCCTTGCAGCAGTCCTCACCACCTTATCTCAGCTCCATTCCTCGTTGAACTCTAAACCACCTCACTGCACTTCTTGCTTTTCTGCGTGCACCTACCATGGTACTTGATTGCAGATATGGACTTCACCTCACCTTGGGTTTTTTTAGATGTTCTAGCCTTGTTTTACTGAGAAAAGGCATCACTGGGACATGTAAACGCTTGACAAAGTTGTTCTTTGTTGACTTACTCTGATTCAGTGCCAGGGCAGGAGCGTAAATGACCAGACCAGTGTACAGGGCCTGATAAGAGAGCTGCCATTAGTTGATTGGTTGATGCTTGTTATTCACATTCACACAAGATGTCCTTTTCCATAAAGCAAGAGGGGAACAGACAGATGTTGTTTGCTGTGCTTTTTTTCCAGTCTTAGTCCACATTCTCACAGGAGTAGTTTTAGGTCACTAACCGTCTGCACAATGTACATTGAAGTCCCTAATACTCGAATGGGCCGGCTGAAACGCAACTCCAGGTACTAGAAAGGATCAAACATTGTAAAGCATTTTAATTGATCTGTCCACGTGATTTGTTTTTCATTTCATTTATCAGCTTTGTTGTGATATTCAGGGATCCCAGATGTCCTCTATTTAATGACATTCTGCTATTCTTCTAGCCCAGTGATTCTTAAACTGTCGTGGTCGGCCATTCAATAAACGGCTCTTTTTTAGGTACAGGTATGGGAGAGTACTTGTAACTATGTCTCTGATACCATACTAATGTGTGTTGTGTACGAGATAAATAGAGTGCACACAAGCTAATAAGTCCGTTAGCATGCTAATGTTGTTACACAAAAATGACTTATTCTTCGCCTCTTTAACCTCCGGAGTGCGCGACCAGAGCAAACATCATGATGAATGACAGTGTGGCAATATTTCAAAGTGGAGTAGCCAACAAGTCGCACTGCAAAATGCAAACTTTGCAATGTTGTATCTCTGTATGGAGGGGTGGGTGATACAAGCATCTTAAGGAAGCACTTGACGCACACAATGAAGTTACCCTGACAGATTCATGCCAAGTTTACACCAGAGTCCCAACATTTGTGGTAAAGTAAAGGAATTCATAGTATTGTACGATCAAGCTAGTGAAGAATGTGGGATTTCACCGCTGGCCTCCTCATAAATACACTATATTGCCAAAAGTATTTGGCCACCTGCCTTGACTCACACATGAAGTTGAAGTGCCATCCCATTCCTAAGCCATAGGGTTCAATATGATGTGGGTCCACCTTTTGCAGCTATTACAGCTTCAACTCTTCTGGGAAGGCTGTCCACAAGGTTGCAGAGTGTGTTTATAGGAATCTTCTACCATTCTTCTAAAAGTGCATTGGTGAGGTCACACACTGATGTTGGTGGAGAAGGCCTGGCTCTCAGTCTCCGTTCTAATTCATCCCAAAGGTGTTCTATCAGGTTCAGGTCAGGACTCTGTGCAGGCCAGTCAAGTTCATCCACACCAGACTCTGTCATCTATGTCTTTATGGACCTTGCTTTGTGCACTGGTGCACAGTCATGTTGGAAGAGGAAGGGGCCCGCTCCAAACTGTTCCCACAAGGTTGGGAGCATGGAATTGTCCAAAATGTTTTGGTATCCTGGAGCATTCAAAGTTCCTTTCACTGGAACTAAGGGGCCAAGCCCAACTCATAAAAAACAACCCCGCACCATAAATCCTCCTTCACCAAATTTCACACTCAGCACAATGCAGTCCGAAATGTAGCGTTCTCCTGGCAACCTCCAAACCCAGACTGGTCCATCAGATTGCCAGATGGAAAAGTGTGACTCATCAGTCCAGAGAAGGCGTCTCCACTGCTCTACAGTCCAATGGCGACGTGCTTTACACCACTGCATCCCACGCTTTGCATTGGACTTGGTGATGTATGGCTTAGATGCAGCTGCTCGGCCATGGAAACCCATTCCATGAAGCTCTCTGCGTACTGTACGTGGGCTAATTGGAAGGTCACATGAAGTTTGGAGCTCTGTAGCAACTGACTGTGCAGAAAGTCTTTGCACTATGCTGACCTCTCTGTCAGTTTACGTGGCCTACCACTTGGTGGCTGAGTTGCTGTTGTTCCCAAACTCTTCACTTTTCTTATAATAAAGCCGACAGTTGACTTTGGAATATTTAGGAGCGAGGAAATTTCACGACTGGATTTGTTGCACAGGTGGCATCCTATGACAGTTCCACGCTGGAAATCACTGAGAGCGGCCCATTCGTTCACAAATGTTTGTAGAAACAGTCTCCATGCCTAAGTGCTTGATTTGATACACCTGTGGCCAGGCCAAGTGATTAGGACACCTGGTTCTCATCGTTTGGTTGGGTGGCCAAATACTTTTGTCAATATAGTGTATTTGAGCCAAACATCTTTATAAGACTGTTAGCCAACTGGTCTCTACAAAATGACAAGGCTTTTTGCTTCACTACAAGACATTTGGAGCAGTTTAATCAGTGATTATCTTAACGGCACATTGGGTCGTGTTTTTCTACACATGTAAGATAGGACTTCTAAAGCATCTTAAAAATGGAGAAATATCTTCCACCCCCAAAAGGGCCCTCTTGACCCCCAGTTGATATTTTTCAATAGTTTTTTACCTCGCTGGGATCCCTGAATATTGCAACAACAGTATTTGTGAAGTTGATCCACGGTCTCTTACCTCGTAGGCACTGGTGATCTCCAGTCTGTAGAAAAGGGGCACAAAGATCTCGGCAGTGAGGGTGGACATTATGGCGTAGGAGAAGCCAAACAGCCAGAAGGATGCCCCAAACAAGTACGCCTCGGCAGGTGTGCCGATGACGGTGATGCCAGACATAAAGCTGGCCGTTAAAGACATGGCCACCGGTACCGCCGTCATCTGCCGCCCGCCCAACAGGAACTCTTCGCAGCTGGTCTCCTTGCGACCTCGGATGGCTTGAAAGAGGCCGATGCCTGCTGCTCCCAGGATTGTCCCGGCAAACACCACATAGTCCCATACGGAGAAGGTGGCCACTGGACCACCTGTACCAACCATGGTTGGTTCAGACGAGAAGGTGCTGTGTGCCTTTCTACTTGAGGCTGCAGTCTTGTAGAATAGTCCAGTTAAACAACAACAGCTAAACTAAATCCCCATGTGGTTTACAGTGGCCAACACTGTTCACACTTACAACAGAAGCCGAGTCCGCCTGAAGTGCTCCAAAGACCATAAAGATCATATCCCTTTGTTAATAATCCATCAAGGACACTTGAGTGTCAGCCAGCATTGTAAAAAGCTGTTGTCAATGTTCTGATACAGCAGCTTGACAGTCAGACGTTTCCTGGAGTGGTCAATGAACAGCTTCAGTGTGCTCTCGACCTGCCGCTTATCTCAGAAGGCAGGGCAGGTTTATGCAGCCGGACCATCACATCATAATCACTCCTAGTCATGTCCCTGTCTCCAATGATGGAGACTTTATTGCACTTGACAGGAGACTATGGCAGGAAATCATGTTTATCAGAAGGACCTTTGGGTTGGCGTGTAATATTTGTCAAGGGCAGAGATTTGATGGGTGATTGATTTCAACGGACATAATGAGGAGAAACTCAATTGTTATTGTTTGTTGGTGTAAAATCGACTTTACTGTACAGGTCTGTCCATCTTCATTGCACAGAAATATACCACAACACTTTCCTATGTTGGTATTTGAGCAGGACAATGACGGAGTATGTGTGGCTGTGAGGAAAACCAATTCTACATTATCTTAGTGGACGAGACTTTGACTATCCTGGACAATCATTAAACTAACTCCCGTACAGAAGATATCCAGTAGCTCCATTGACTTTAAAACACTGGCTGATGATAGTTAGAATGGAATTGTGTTTGTGAGTGTGTGTACTTTTTACAACGCTGTGGTCTTTACTCACATTTGTAAGGTGACGTTATATGAAGACTACAGTTAATGTTTACACATGGATGGATATTCGAGAGACTCCAAGCAAAAACAAGGCTTATAGGAGGTTTGAACATGCATGAACTCCTGGAGGAAAATAATCAGTCATTCATGACATCAGTCTAATGGTCTCCTCTTCTTTCAGATTGGAGATAAGAGATGATTATTCCTGATGTGTAGACTATTTATGTGCAGGAGGCTGCTCAGGCACAGCATCACCACTTCCACCTGTCTCAAGTCGCTGATGCAGAAGAGAGCACATAAATAAGAAAAGTTCTCTTGTGACTTCCTTTGTTTTTTCTTTGCTAGGTCTGAAAGTGACTTGGAGCCTTCTGAAGATGAAGACTGCAGCGTTCACCTGCGGCCTCCTCCTCCTCATCTTCAACCCAGCAGCACCAACCTGCATGCCCACAGATTTCACTTTGTACGTGGAGAAGCCAGAGTGTGACTTTTGTGTGGCCATCAACACCACCATCTGTGTGGGCTTCTGCTACTCCAGGGTAAGTACCCTACTCTGGTTGACCTGCTACTCCAGGGTATGTACCCTACTCTGGTTGACCTTATACTCCAGGGTATGTACCCTACTCTGGTTGACCTTATACTCCAGGGTATGTACCCTACTCTGGTTGACCTTATGCTCCAGGGTATGTACCCTACTCTGGGTGACCTGCTACTCCAGGGTATGTACCCTACTCTGGTTGACCTGCTACTCCAGGGTATGTACCCTACTCTGATTGACCTTATAGTCCAGGGTATGTAACCTACTCTGGGTGACCTGCTACTCCAGGGTATGTACCCTACTCTGATTGACCTTATAGTCCAGGGTATGTAACCTACTCTGGGTGACCTGCTACTCCAGGGTATGTACCCTACTCTGGTTGACCTTATACTCCAGGGTATGTAACCTACTCTGGGTGACCTGCTACTCCAGGGTATGTACCCTACTCACCATGATGCTATTTTACTCACTCTTTCTGCTAAAGACTTTCACTTGACCAAAATGTGAGTATACTCATTATTTAAATACAAATAGTCATATCTCAAGCTGGAAGATCAGTTGTTTCTATGACACAGCTCGTATCCGTTAATCTGTTTTTATTTAGTTTTCTCTCTGCACCGCTCAGTTTATTACTTTATTTTGTATGTTTCTGCTTCCTGTCACCTGTCATTGATCCTACATGCAGCCTTGCCCTTGAATCCTGCGGTAACTCAATCAAATCATGATTATATAACAATGATAGCTGAGATAGGCTCGAGCACCCCGCCGCGACCCCAAAAAGGGACAAACTGTAGAAAATGGATGGATAAATGGATATTATTATTGTTGACAGTCCTAGCTAAAACCAATCCAATGTAAGTGACTATATGCCAGCTAAGCTAACTATAGGTGTCTGTAAGTTTGTGACACAGGTGACAAATGAGTAGTTTAATATTAAAAAAAAACATAGCTCTTTAGTAATAAGTGTTTTATTTTTAGAAAATGCTATAACAACTGTGCAATACTAGTAGTTATGCCAAATATTACAACATGTTTTGACATTTTACAGTGTAAATAACTCATGTCACAAAATATCTATCAGTGGTTTACAGTAGTTCATGTGGAGAAATATTTGTTTCTTCTCAAATTTAGTGGGTGCAGATTATAAAGTGGTGTGTTCTATGGTTCGGAAGATACAGTGGGTCTTGGGCACAGTTGGATGTTCCAACAGGACAATGACCCCAAACACACCTCAAAAGTGGTAAATGAATGACTAAATCAGGCTAGAATGAAGGTTTTAGAATGGCCTTCCCAAAGTCCTGACTTAAACTGTGGACAATGCTGAAGAAACAAGTCCAGAAAAGGAGTGGTCAAAAATTAAAGCTTGTGGATGGCTACCAAAAGTGCCTTATTGCAGGTAAACTTGCCAAGTAAGCAAATATTAACATCGTTGTTTTGACCCAGCACATTTGCTCACATTTTCAGTAGACCCATAATAAATTCATAAACTTCATGAATGTTTTTTGTGACCAACAAGTATGTGCTCCAATCACTACATCACAAAAAAATAAGACTTGTAGAAATTATTGAAAACTCAAGACAGCCTGACATGATGTTCTTTACAAGTCTATGTACACGTTTGACCATGACTCTGTATATATATATATATATATATATATATATATATATATATATATATATATATATCCCCGCCTTCCGCCCGATTGTAGCTGAGATAGGCTCCAGCGCCCCCCGCGACCCCAAAAGGGAATAAGCGGTAGAAAATGGATGGATGGATATATATATATATATATATATATATATATATATATATATATATATATATATATATATATATATATATATATATATATATATTTATATATATATATATATATATTTATATATATATATATATATATTTACACATATATTTATTTATATATATTAGGGCTGCAACAACTAATCGATTATAAAAATAGTTGGCGATTAATTTAGTCAACGATTCGTTGGATATATGCTATGCGCATGCGCAGAGGCTACTTTTTTTTTTTTTTTTTTTTTTTTTTAATAACCCTTTATTTATAAACTGCAACATGTACAAACAGCTGAGAAACAATAATCAAAATAAGTATGGTGCCAGTATGCTGTTTTTTTTCAATAAAATACTGGAAAGGATGGAAATGTCGTTTGTCTCTTTTATCCGATAATTAATCGATTAATCGAAGTAATAATCGACAGATTAATCGATTATCAAATTAGTTGTTAGTTGCAGCCCTAATATATATATATATATATATATATATATATATATATATATATATATATATATATATATATATATATATATATAAATAAAAAATAGCAACAGTTTCACAAATGAAAGTGTTCCATGTTCTTTGTTCCATGTAAAGAGCTGCTGTGTATCTTCACAGGACAGCAACATGCGGGACATATTTGGCTCACGCTTCCTCATCCAGAGAGGCTGCACCTACCAGAGGGTGGAGTACCGTACGGCCCAGCTGCCCGGATGTCCCCTCCCCACCAACGCTGCCTTCACCTACCCGGTGGCCCTCAGCTGCCACTGTGGAGCGTGTCGCACTGACAGCGACCAGTGCGCCCACAGGGCCGGTGGGGGCGGGGCTAGATGCTCTAAGGCGGTCAGACACATGTTTACTGACACTGACAGTCTAATGCTCCCTCTTTGACTCTTTTGTTGACACGCTCTATACCCCATGTGACTCATTCAACTCACTAAGTCGCTCTCAGACTCAATTAAAGTCACTTAGTAGCTCTCAGACTAAGCCCTGCTCTTCTGTTTCCTACTTCAACACTGGACATTGTCATCTTGGTGACTTGCTTTACTGCCAGTCAATCATTATCAAGGAGCACCATTATTAAGTCTTAAGTCTAAGCTATGACAGGAATTTCCACTACATACTCAAATATTAACACTGAATGAGTCATCCTACTCTTGATTTGAATCATATTCAATAATCACACTTACACTTACCACCTGGTTCAATGATATGAAAGCATGTGTTCATCACAAAGATTACTATTTAACACATTAAACTTAGGCTTAGGTCAGGCTGATTACAAAAATAGATACTGCATAGAAAGGGACTCATAAATGACTTAGGAAAATAAGTATGTAGTGCTAAAATGTATGAACTAAATTAATATTAAATATGTTTCCTGACTAAACTGTCAATAGAATTAGAGTGGAAATGAAAATACACCTTTACCACTTTAGTCATATTTTTTGCGCTGCAGATGCTTCTCTATGACACAAGTGGTAGAAAAGTGTATTACAACTGAGTACGGGCCAGAGCTGAGGAACATATTTTTAGTGGGGACTGCCCTATGGTTATGAAACACTGAGCTAGAACATATCCCAGTAGACTTTGGTGTAGATCCACCCTGGACTGATCACCTGTCAATCACAGGAGAAACAAGCAAGCATCATTGACAACTACATGTGTACAATGAACTTGTGGCCGGGCCCCAACATGTTGATCACAGAGTGCTAGCTAATGAGCTAAAAGCCATTGTCCAGCACAGCTCCTGAGGTGTGACTGACACAACGTACTATTGCACAGCCACACTAGTTGGCATCCGTTACGCTCACCTCCCGGAACGTCACTCCCATGTGGGTCATGGCACCGTCGTGTCCAGCCCCGCCCCCTGCCTGGGCCCCAACAAGGAGCTAACCTGAATGTAGAAGAGCAGCCAGGTACAGGTGACAAGATGCATGCACACAGGAGATACATCTGCTCATTTATTGGGAGAGGCTCCAAGGTTACACTGAGGTGTTGTCAGCAGGGGGCCAAGGGGGCAGCTTGAGCATATTAATAGACGGGGAGAATGCATGATGCACATTGTCGTGTCAGTGAGACATCATGGGACGCCCTAAATTCCCCTCTTTCTTCTTCCCGGTAAGTATATTTATATAGGATGTAACTCCTGATACCAGCCCAGCTCTTTAGGTTTGTTGTGTCAACTTGTCCTTAAAAACAATAGATTAGAAAGTAATTCTCTACTTGGACTCCTCATTGTTGACAGAAGAATTCATGCACCCAGGCAGGGACGTGCCACTAAGTTGTCTCAGGGGCCACTTCACTGTTAGTCCTATTTTGTGTACCCTACAGTAGACATGCTCTATTTATTTTGTCTGACTTTCAGGAGCCATCTGCTGCTACTTAGAAGCAGGTCAAAGATCATCTGGGTGACATCTCCTCCGGTCTTCTAGGAATCTGCTGAGAAAATGTGAGTGTCATGTTTTTATGACTGATCTCACGGGCCTGCAGTAAAATAACAAACTACAGAAGTTGAATAAATGAAAAGTAAAGAATGAAGCTACAACAACAATGTAATGCTCTTTCCTTTGTGGGTTCTTTTGGACCAATATAACTGATGCAGGCCGCTGTCAGAGTGTACACGTCTCTTTTATTTTGCTCTTTCGTGCAATCGTCGTCTTTTCTCTTCCTCTTCCTCCTCTGAGTGTCACCGCGCTCCCCTCACGGTCTCTGACGCTGCTAATAAAGAGACAGGTGATTAGATAACTCGTTCCAGCTGAGGTATCTCCTCACCTGTCAGTTGCTTCACAGCCGGCTGGTGGACTACGCCCCTTCCACAAACACATTAGTCACATAAAGACATCACACACAAAAAGTACTTTGAGGAACAGTTATGTCAAACACCTTCCAATCGCAGTTTGCTGGTGTAACCCCTGGGAATCTGGGTTGTCCACAATGAGAGACAACGTGCTAAAAGCTGTGGCTGTACAGCGCTGGCTCTTAAAGGGGAACTGCACTCTTTAGGAATGTAGCCAATCATTCACAATGTTTATGTGAGACATGAACATGTTGCATTCTAAGTCGGAAATAAACACTATCAAAAGTCAGCTAACAATGCATCATCACATCATTGTCTATTCCGCATAAAGAGCGCTCTTAAAAACCTCCTAGTTTCATTTACACGCTGTAAGTATAACTACGTACAGTAAGTAAGTAACGTTCATAATAACATGCAGTATTTACATATTTGGATCATGTTTGGCATCCGGCGACATTAGTTTCACACACGCACCACAACGTTTGTGTTCCCTTCAACAACAACAAGACTACTAATCATGGCAGACTTGATGAGAGACAACAAAGACTTTTTTAGGATAAATGATGATCCAGAAGCTTCTATTTTTGAGCCTGAATATAAGGAGGATGATCTACAAGTTTTACTGTACAAGCTGAGTGATGAGCAGACCCATCAAGTAGCAGTGTTGCTAAGTTCTAAACAACATATACAAACTCCGTTTCCATATGAGTTGGGAAATTGTGTTAGATGTAAATATAAACGGAATACAATGATTTGCAAACCCTTTTCAAGCCATATTCAGTTGAATATGCTACAAAGACAACATATTTGATGTTCAAACTGATAAACTTTTTTTTTTTTTTTTGCAAATAATCATTAACTTTAGAATTTGATGCCAGCAACACGTGACAAAGAAGTTGGGAAAGGTGGCAATAAATACTGATAAAGTTGAGGAATGCTCATCAAACATTTATTTGGAACATCCCACAGGTGTGCAGGCTAATTGGGAACAGGTGGGTGCCATGATTGGGTATAAAAGTAGATTCCATGAAATGCTCAGTCATTCACAAACAAGGATGGGGCGAGGGTCACCACTTTGTCAACAAGTGCGTGAGCAAATTGTTGAACAGTTTAAGAAAAACCTTTGTCAACCAGCTATTGCAAGGAATTTAGGGATTTCACCATCTACGGTCCATAATATCATCAAAGGGTTCAGAGAATCTGGAGAAATCACTGCACGTAAGCAGCTAAGCCCGTGACCTTCGATCCCTCAGGCTGTATTGCATCAACAAGCGACATCAGTGTGTAAAGGATATCACCACATGGGCTCAGGAACACTTCAGAAACCCACTGTCAGTAACTACAGTTGGTCGCTACATCTGTAAGTGCAAGTTAAAACTCTCCTATGCAAGGCGAAAACCGTTTATCAACAACACCCAGAAACGCCGTCGGCTTCGCTGGGCCTGAGCTCATCTAAGATGGACTGATACAAAGTGTTGTGTGGTCTGACGAGTCCACATTTCAAATTGTTTTTAGAAACTGTGGATGTCGTGTCCTCTGGACCAAAGAGGAAAAGAACCTTCCGGATTGTTATAGGCGCAAAGTGTAAAACTTTGATAACACCCCCATACCATCACAGATGGTATGGGGGTGTTTTAGTGGCCAAGACATGGGTAACTTACACATCTGTGAAGGCGCCATTAATGCTGAAAGGTACATACAGGTTTTGGAGCAACATATGTTGCCATCCAAGCAACGTTACCATGGACGCCCCTGCTTATTTCAGCAAGACAATGACAAACGACGTGTTACATCAACGTGGCTTCATAGTAAAAGAGTGCGGGTACGAGACTGGCCTGCCTGTAGTCCAGACATTGAAGATGTGTGGCGCATTATGAAGCCTAAAATAGCACAACGGAGACCCCCGGACTGTTGAACAACTTAAGCTGTACATCAAGCAAGAATGGGAAAGAATTCCACCTGAGAAGCTTCAAAAATGTGTCTCCTCAGTTCCCAAACGTTTACTGAGTGTTGTTAAAAGGAAAGGCCATGTAACACAGTGGTGAACATGCCCTTTCCCAACTACTTTGACACGTGTTGCAGCCATGAAATTCTAAGTTAATTATTATTTGCAAAAAAAAAAAAAAAAGTTTAAGAGTTTGAACATCAAATATGTTGTCTTTGTAGCATATTCAATTGAATATGGGTTGAAAAGGATTTGCAAATCTTTGTATTCCGTTTATATTTACATCTAACACAATTTCCCAACTCATATGGAAACGGGGTTTGTAGTTCCTGAACACTAGCGCCTATAATAGCTATAATAGTTAATATTCAGGTAATGAGATGTAAATGGAGTTTTGTTGGCGCTTATTTGATGT
Source organism: Nerophis lumbriciformis (assembly GCF_033978685.3). Lineage (NCBI taxonomy): Eukaryota > Metazoa > Chordata > Actinopteri > Syngnathiformes > Syngnathidae > Nerophis > Nerophis lumbriciformis. Next base: position 30,806,495 of record NC_084550.2, read on the forward strand.
CTTTTTAGAAGGCTTTATGGGCGCAATAGATCTATCTGTATTGTTAGCCGCCTCCTACTTGCCATAGTGTATGAGTTAGAATAGAAGAAAAACATGTCTTACATGGGGATTGTGAATGATTGGCACATTTCCAAGAGAAAACTGCAGGCTGTGCAGGTTTACTAACGAACACATGCTCCATTAGCAAGGTCAAAGGTCAATGCAATGTGCTTACCTGCTGCAACTTCCTGCATACTACAGGAGCACTTTGCTGCAAACTTGTTTGTCCACCAAGGTTTGAACTGAACTCAGGGGCCAGGAAGGTGTCATTTCTGAGCGGGATTTGGCCCCCGGGCCACCAGTTACGTAGACATAAATGAAAGTGTGCTGGATGCACATAGGACTGAGTCATCCCTTTGACAAGATGCTTGCAAAGGTCTATTGGATGTGACACCTTCTTAAACTGCACATTGATTAAGTCTACCAAGCATACTGCATTGCACTCAAAGTCAAGGCTGAGGATGTAAGATTGTTCAGACCTGTCCTGACACGTGCAGCCTCCAGGCAGACTGTAGCAGTTATTCACATTCATTTTTAACCTGTCAAACTAGCAACAGGAAAACAGAATAAACTGTGGTGATAGCAAGATGCTTGCTTTTATTCTGTATGGAACACAACAAGGGACAAGCGGTAGAAAATGGATGTAATCATTGCTGTTGACATGTTACTAAAGTGTCCTCCACGCGGGACTTCTTCTTCTTCTTCTTTTTTGTTTTTTATGGCGGTTGGCAAGCAACCTTGTGGTGTGCATTACCGCCACCTACTGTATTGGAGTGTGGACCGAGGTGGATCCCTACTCTATATTCTTTTATTTAACCCAGTATGTTTTAAATATGTGCAAATTGCTTTATAACCTATGTGTTCTGAGTGCAGTCCTAATATATCTTCCACTGCTAACCTAATATTCTCTTTCGCTAACTTACTTTCCAGTATTACCCTTTCTCTATTATATTTCCTACAATATATTAAAACATGTCCTACACTTTCTAGCTGTTGGCAAGAATCACACAGTCCTGTAGTATGTTTCCCTATTAATTGTAATGAACTATTTAGATATGTATGTCCTAATCTCATTCTAGTAATAATGTCTTCTTCCTTCCTATTTCTATTGCCTCCTCTCATTACACCTACTCTCCTCTGGACTTTGTAATACTCTCTACCTGTTGTTTCCTTATTCCAATTATCCTGCCACTTTTTATTGTGTTCCATCTTAATTATGTTCTTCACTTCCTCTTTACTGTGCTTAATCTCCATGTTTACTTCTGTTTTAGTGGTTGCTTGTTTTGCGTATTTATCCGCTAGTTCGTTCCCCTCAACTCCTACATGAGCAGGAACCCAAAGAAATGTTACCACACCTCCCGCTTTATTTATTCTGTAATTTGCCTGAACTATTTCATATACCGGTACTAAATCTTGTCTTGTTTCTGATGCTATGTTTTTTATGCTCATCAATGCACTGCTTGAGTCCGAGCACACGACTGCTTTTCTTGCTTTATTTTCTTCTATCCAATGAATTGCCATATAAATTGCTACCAATTCTCCCGTAAAAACAGATAACTTATCACTAATTCTTTTATTTAATACTATGTTTCCTTGTGGGATAACAGCTGCTGCTCCTACCTTATTATTTATAGTTTTTGATGCATCTGTGTACACCATGACGTTTCCTCAATCCATTGTTCTATCTGGTAACTATTTAAATTTCTATTCTTTAGTAATTGCATGTTTACATTTGGGTTTTCATACATCCACGGTGGTATTGCAGGGATTGGTACTGTAGGGCTAACTTTAATATTATCAATTTGAGCTTTATTACATATGTCTCCTATCATCCACCCGAAACTATTCATTTTTTTCTTCTCTTTTTCTTGGCAGTTTAGTAACACTTGATGGGTTGGATGTCCTTGCTTGGACCCTTTTAAGTTTGCCCAATAAACTGCTGACAATTGATCTCTCCTCATATCTAAAGGTTTTTCATTCATCTCTACTTGTAATGCTGCAACTGGGGTTGATTTTGTAGCTCCACAACATAACCTTAAAGCCTGTGATTGGATCCTGTCTATTTTCCCAAGTAATGTTTTTGAAGCAGATTGATAAATAATGCATCCATAATCAATAACAGAACGAATTAAAGTGATATATATTGCTTTCAATGTCTGCCTATCAGCCCCCCAATCTTTACCCCTCAAAGCCCTCATTATATTTAACACCTTTTTACTTTTCTCCACTATTTTGCTGATGTGGGTTGACCAGTTAATATTTTTATCAAACCATATACCCAAATATTTAAAAACTTGTACCTCTTCTATATTTTCTCCATAGAGTTTAATTTGGAGCTTGTTTTGTACTTTCCTCTTTGTAAAATTTATGACTTTTGTCTTTCCAACAGAGAATCTTAAACCCCAAGCCGTTCACCATTCTTGAACATTATTTACCGCTTTTTGAATCTTCTTTTCTATATGATTAGTATTTCTACCTCTCTTCCACATCACACCATCATCAGCAAACAGTGCCACATCCACTAACCCTTCTACTTCACTAAAAACTTCATTTATCATTATTGAAAATAATACTGGACTTATTATACTTCCTTGCGGGGTCCCATTTTCCACTTCATATACTCTGCTGTATTCATTCTCTATTTTTACTAATATTTTTCTACTTGTTAAGAAGTCTTTTATCCATCTATACATTTTCCCTCTAATCCCAATTTTATTTAGTTTTATCAGCAACCCCTGTTTCCACAACATATCATAAGCTTTCTCTATATCAAAAAATACTGCAATAATACTTTCTTTATTTATTTGTCCCTTTCTAATTTCCTCTTCCAGCTGCACTGCTGGGTCGTTTGTGTTTCTTGCTTTGCGAAATCCACTTTGGTAATTTTTTATTATTTCTTTTGACTCTAAATAATATACTAGTCTTTCATTAATCATTTTTTCCATTACTTTGCCCAAATTTGAGGTCAATGCTATCGGCCTATAATTACCTGCCTCTTCCGGATCTTTCCCTGGTTTGCATATTGGAATTATTACAGCTTCTTTCCACTCTGCTGGTCATTTTCCTTCTTCATATATCCTATTATATAATTTCAAGACCACTTCTTTGCCAATCCTACTTAGGTTTTTGATCATTTGATAACTCACCTGGTCTTTTCCTGGTGTTGTATTTTTAACCTTTTTCAATATTCGAACCATTTCATTCAAAGAAAATTTCATATCTATAGTGTTGGTTACCCTATTATCGTTGTCTTCCATCATTTCCCCAATATTTAAACTAATTGTTTCTTCTCTCTTTTGTATTTCTACATTTCTCAAATTATCATTACTGTGCACTTTAACAAATGTTTTTGCTAAAAGTTCTGCTTTTTCTTTATTTTCTACCACACACCGTGTCCCATCTTTCATCACATGATTTTTATGTTCATTTCTGATCCCTGACATTTTCTTGATCATTCCCCACACTTGGCCTAAAGGAGTAGTTCTATTTAATGATTCACAAAACTTTCTCCAGTAGTGTTTTCTTGTCTTTTTAATAACATACCTTACTTTAGCTTGGTGCCTTTTATATTGGATCATATCTTGGAAATTATGTGTTCTTCTCAATATTCTAAATGCTCTATTCCGTTATTTTATTGCGTCTGTGCACGCTTGTGTCCACCACGGCACTATCTTCCTTCTTTTCCCTATACTACTCCTTGGTATGCTCTTTTTGGCTGCTTCCATTATGCACTTTGTAATATCTGTATTCAGTTGTTCAATATCTTGATTTATATCCACTTCCTTTAATGTCATGTCGGTACTTTCCCTATATTGTCCCCAATCACCGTGATTATACTTCCATCTTCCTTCTATTTTAGTGCTTTCTGTCCTTTGGTTTATGTTTATGTGAATGAATATTGGGTAGTGATCACTTCCTATAGTGCTGTCTTTATTTACTTCCCACTCTACCTTTCCTGCTAACCCTTGTGACACTAGTGTTAAATCTATTGCTGTTTCTTTACCCGTAACTACATCTAACCTTGTTCCCGACCCATCATTCACACACACCAGTTCTTTTTCCTCCAAAAATGCTTCCAATGTTTCCCCATTCCAGTCATCCCTTTCACCCCACATTGTGCTATGTGCATTAAAGTCACCACACCAAATGATATTGCCACTCCAGTGCTCGACTATTGTTTCTAGTTGATGAATTTGTAATTTCTTGCACGGATTATAGAAGTTTAGCACTTTGTATCTTTCTTTATTATTCCATACTTCTACCCCTACTATTTCTAGTTCTTGTTTTTCTTTTAATATTGTATATTGCATATCTTCTTTAATAAATATGGCACATCCTCCTCCTTGCCCATCATTCCTATCTTTACGTATTGTTATGTATCCTTTTATTATAAAGCTCAATTTTGGCTTCAGCCAGGTTTCTTGAATACATAGTATATGTGGTTTATTTTTCACATTATTAATATAACCCTTTAGTTCCTGTCCGTTTGCTATTAAACTTCTGGCATTCCACTGAACAATTAACATGGCGTTGGATTGTGGTAACATGACTCGGTCTCGTCTACTCTCTGTAGTTCACCTTGTACCTGTTCCCAAGATAGTTCTTTTAAATTTAAGAACTTTGCTGCTGCTTTGACAATTATTTTGATCTTCTCAGTTTTATTTCTTGCCTGTTCTGTGCAGTTTATTACATATGCCAGGAACACAACTAGCTTGTCCAGGGGCGGATTAAGAAATTTTGGCCCCCTGGGCCTGACATGGTCTTGGCCCCTCAACCCCGTGCGTGCACGCGCACACACACGCACGCACTATGCAAGAAATACTGTATACTGTGAACAGACATGCACACTGTACTGTACAGAAGAGTGCACATACTGCACACACACTATTAGGTATACCACACAGACAAGCACAGGTTTCACACAGACACAGGTAGGGGGAGGGGATAAATGGCCTGAAAATAAAAATTTTGGAAAATGATTACGCCCACTTCAGTGATGGTGCATTGGGTCATTTGAGAGATATTATGTATTGGAAGTTGGTACCTATCATGAAATAAACCCCCCACCCCACCCAAAAAACTAAATTGGACATGATTTTTGCCCCCTTTTCCTCCCTTCTAGCATTAAAAATAAAATAATATCTTAGGAAAACACTTTGGCATAACGGCAGCTGTGCAGCAAATTGAGGCTCAAAGTCTGTATCTATTTTGTGGGAAAGCTTGAGGAGGAGAAGGAGAAAGGTAAAATGATAACACATGCATCGGAGAGCACCACAAAGAAAGGTGTAGGCCAGTTCATGGTACAAGGGCTGCATGCAGGTCAAGATAGCCCATTTCCTCTGCCTGTCTTACCCATTCACCGAGAGACCACTGAGGACATAGAAATGCAAGTGGATATGGGGTTCGAAATACTGGCGTCGGTCAGAGGAGTCAATGTGGAGGATGTTTATAAACTTGTAGATGCACATATGACTGACAGCACAGAGCACAACAAAGGCTTTTCAAAGCTGTTGGCAGAGATGAACAACTTGGAAAAACCAGCAGGGCAGATCTTTTGTGGCACCCACACTACACTGGGCTTCAGCAGTGCCATGAATAAAGTGATGCGGTTGGCGGAGGCCGATATGAAGATGGAGCAAGTGCTACAGAGTTTCATGGTGGATCTGGATGTAGACAGCAAGAATGCTATAGTGGCTGGACAGGCACTGGACATGTCCTGAACTCAGTGTCAGACGTGGCTGCCGAATACTTGGATGAAGTGAAGCAGCTGACAGATCTCATGCTGCCCCATCTGAAGACTGTCCTGGCCAGGCAGAGGATGGACTATGGGATGGATGAGGAGACCTTCCCAATGGACCCTGTCAGTGAACAGGCTAGTAACATTGATGGCACCCCTGTGCACAACATTGGGATGGAGAGACAATGTGGCAAGGTGGACTACAGACTGAAGAAGTTGGGCACACTGAACGCAGTCAATAGGTCAATAATTTTACAGAAGAGCCAGGAGCTTCAGAGGTTTCAAGGCAGCAGCACAAGCAAAAAGAGAGGTTGAACTCAACTGGAGTAAACTCATGAAGGCAAAATTCGAGAGTTGGGCTGACGAGAAACAAGAGATGGCTCAAAGACAGGAGAAGAAGAGACTAGACATGCTGGACACACTGAAATCTTTTGGTGGCCCCTTCACGATAGTGGGGAAGTTGAAAAGTTCCTTGTCGATGAAAGTCTGAACAAGAATGCAAAGCTGCAGAGAATGAAGTTTGAGGTTCAGTTTGCCAGAGAAAGCACCAAGCTTCTGCCTAAAGTCAATCCTATCTTCAAAATCCAGGTGACAGACAGTTCCCAGAAATGGCGAAAGTGCAATTCTCCCAGTCATAATGGATACTTAGAATTTTATGGTGGTGGTGGTAAGTATTCATGAAAACAGGTAGCCTAACATTAGTGAATGGGTGAATTCTGGAAATAACAACCTAAAAATCTTACACAGTGCACCTTTAAGCAAGGGGTTTCTTTCGTGCTTTCAATTTCGCAAAATCATCCACCACATCATTGAAGTCCAACTCTCTTGTCAGCTCACTCTCAATTGCCATTAGAGATAACGCATTTAATCTTTTCTGAGTCATTCTTGTGCGCAGCTCATTTTTGACTCTTGACAAAAGAGAGAATGAGCGTTCTCCCTCACAGTTACTGACCGGTAGAGTGAGAAAAATCTGTAGCGCAATGTATGTATTAGGAAACGTAGGCTGTAGTCCAAAATGTATTATTGTTTTGAGCAGTCCTGAAGGGGTCCTCTCCTCATCAGTGTTGTTGAGCTGTATAAAAGATTTGAACTGTATAAGCTCCTGTCCAAGACTTTCATTGAGGTCAGATGAGTATGATTCAGTGAGAATCTTGGCCTTGTGAAGGACTGAAGCATTGGACTCTGTATCCAAAGAGAAAAGGACACTGAACAAATTGTTCAGATGTTTGTAGGCCTCCAGACGGTGATTAAGGCTTGAACTCAGTTGATCAATAGAGGCAATAAATGTCTCTATTTGAAACAGTTGCCTTCCCTCAAGCACAACATCTGGGGATGCTGATTCATCAGCAAACTTTTTACGTTTCTTCGTCCGTTCAGCCCTGTAAGATGGGGTGCCACCCAACATGTTTAAGGCTTTCTGCTCAAAATGATCAAATAGATCTCTTTGGGAGAGAACAAAGGTGCGCAGAGATTCCAGCAATCTAACTGCTGTACCAAGGTCCATGTCTGCTTTTTGAAGTTGCAGACTTGTGGCCTGAAATCTGGACAGAACAGAGTCCCAAAAGCCTGCCATGAAGGCCATCTCAAGTGAATCCAGCTTCCGCACTAGACTGTCAGCTTCAGTTTGTGTGTCTCGTTTCTCTGTGTCATCAGTGGAAATACCCTGTAGTGCTGCTGTTATTTTACTGTAGTTCTGCCACAGTGCTTTGGTAGATTCTGCACGGCAACTCCAACGCGTGTTGGATAAAGCTTTAAGTGTGAGATCTATGTTGGAATTGCCAAATACCCTGTCCCATCGGTGTGTGGATGCAGTTGTGAAGTTGTAAATAGACTGAATCAAGTCAAAATACTTAGAGACTTCATTTCCACATCTGTCAATGCTGTTGACTCCCACCAAATTCAAAGAGTGAGCTGCACATGGAATGTAGTGTATTAATGGGTTGCTTTTCTTTAAGTGAGCCTGCAACCCATTATACCTCCCTGACATGTTGCTGGTATTATCATAAGCCTGCCCCCTGCAATTTGACAGCTCTAACCCTAGATTTTCCAACACAGACATGACACAGTTAGCCAAACTTTCACCTGTATGGCTAGTAATGGGCTCAAAACCCACAAAGCGTTCAACAACACTGCCCTCTTTGCTAACAAAACGGAATATGAATGTCAATTGGTCGACATGAGATAAATCTGGGGTTGAATCCACAATGATAGAGTAGTATTTGCTTGCTTGCAGTTCATCTGCTATAGCCTGTTTGGTTTTTGCACCCATCAATTCAATGAATTCCTCACAAATGGTGGAGGACAGATATGAGGTATTACCTCGACCCATCTGCCCAAACTTTCTGATGTGATCCTTTAGAAAGGGATCAAATTCAGCCAGGACCTCCAGAATACCAAGGTAGTTCCCATTGAGAGGAGACCCTAACGATTAATTTTTACCCCTAAATGCAAGGCCCCTTTCTGCAAGGAATTTAATGACTGCAACAACTCTTTGTAACACCTGCCTCCAATAGCTGCTCTCTGCCTGAAACTGTTTGAACAGGTCTGCATCAACTGTGGCACCTGTGGCGCGATTCAAGACTGCTTGCATGCAGGTTATGTGCTCAGCACTTCGCTCATGTTCACCAAATCTTTCTGAGTGTTTCCAATCACAATAGCCTGTCACAAAAGAATGCGTTTTTGGGGAAAACAGTTTGCATGCAAAGCAGTAAACATTACCAGTAGAGGGAGAGTACATCATCCACTCTCTTTGTACTCGTTGTCCATTGGGCAGGTGTGAAGTAAAATGTTCATTGTTTAGGCATCGGGTTTTGCCTCCTAGCCCACTGTTCCTCACAGAAGCTGGATAATGGCTGTGACGGTTGTGAAATGATTTTGCACCTCTTTGAATAAGAACTTCCTTCATTGACTCAGTGAGGGTATCAGCCCATTTAGCGGTATCACTAGGTAGAGTTGTCACTGTAGATGGTGTTGAAGAAAGATTCAACTCATTTTCTATGCTGTCCAGAGGTGCAGTGACCTCACATTCATCCGAGCAACTGGCTACTGCTGAGTTGGTTGAATCATTAGCATCCGAAGCATTTGGTTCAGTGCGTACACTTGTAGTGGTCTCAGGATCTTGGGAGCTACATGCTAGCTCAGGTGCATTGCTAACCTTAGCTGAATTTGCAGTAGCATTTATAGAATTGCTTTCAGCAGATGTCTTTGTACTGAAGAAGCTGGAGATATTTGGAACACTCTCAAGTAAAACTGATTCCTTTTTTTTCTTTTCTTGCTGAATTTTTTTTCTAGCTCCTCCACTTAGACGTTTATGATCCATATTTCCCTTCTTTCTGTGCACATTGGCTCTTTGCCTATCACAACAGCTTAACCAACTGTGTGTGTGTGTGTGTGTGTGTGTGTGTGTGTGTGTGTGTGTGTGTGTGTGTGTGTGTGTGTGAGTGATGCAATTTTCAAAACTAGCAATCTAGCATTAACAGTCAAAAGCAGAAATCAGCTGATTTCTATAAGAACTGATAACAGATTTCCAATCAATGCTAAACTCAGACAGCGAAAGTCACTAGATGACGTTTTGAGTCGCCAGTCATGTATGGCCAAAAGTCTCTAAATCGAATGCCAACGTTGCTTAATCGCCAACACACTGGGACTCACTGAAGGACTGACAGTGAATAAAAAAAGATGATCAAGATAATTGTGTACTTTTCTCTTCTGATATTTTCACTAAGGACCCCAAGCTATCTGCATGCAGCAACAATGTCTGACAGACAGGAGAGCGGAGTGGTCAGTGATGAATGGCAAGGGAACAGACTGATTTGTACTGAGGAGAAAGAGAGAGCCAATTACAGTGAAATAAATTTCAAAAGAGCCAAGTGACTAGCTGAAGGCAGGGACAAATGCCTTGGAGTGACCAACAAGAGTGCAAAGTACCAAATGGCAAAATGTGGCAAGACCAACAGGCAGATCTGCTTTTACCACTTATCTTCACAACCAAAAAGTCGCTAAATGATGTTTTCAGTCGCTAGCCAGGTATGGCCAAAAGACGCGAAATCTAGTGGTAAAGTCGCTCAATCACACTGACAGTGAAACAAATAATTTTTAAAAAGATAGTAATCGTACAATGTCTTGTACTTTTGTCTTCTTTCTTAATATTTCTCAAAGGACACCAAAATGTCGCTATCTGCAGGCAGCTTGCTAGCTATGATGGCAGCAACAATGTACTTAGAGTGACTGACCAACAAGAGCTCAAAGTACCTAATGGCAAAATGTGGAGAGACAGACACAATAAATTGCATTAAGATGAAGAGAACTGTTGCTATTATTAATTTTAACAACAACCAGAAAGTCGCTAAATGTCACCAGCCAGGTATGGCCAAAAGTCGCTTAATTGGCCACACACAGTAACAGAGAAACAAACAAACAAACAAAAAGATCATAAAGATAATAGTTGTACAACTTTGTGTACTTTTGTCTACTTTCTAAATATTTTCACAAAGGACACCAAAATGTTGCTATCTGCAGGCAGCTTGCTGGCTATGATGGCAGCAACGATGTCTGCCAGACAGGCAGAGGTGGGTAGTAACGCGCTACATTTACTCCGTTACATCTACTTGAGTAACTTTTGGGATAAATTGTACTTCTAAGAGTAGTTTTATTGCAACATACTTTTACTTTTACTTGAGTATATTTATAGAGAAGAAACGCTACTTTTACTCCGCTACTTTTATCTACATTCAGCTCGCTACTATTTTTTATCGATCTGTTAATGCATGCTTTGTTTGTTTTGGTCTGTCAGACAGACCTTCATAGTGCCTGTGTTTCAACAAATACAGTCACTGGTGACGTTCACTCCGTTCCACCAATCAGATGCAGTCACTGGTGACGTTGGACCAATCAAACAAAGCCAGGCGGTCACATGACCTGACTTAAACAAGTTGAAAAACTTATTGGGGTGTTACCATTTAGTGGTCAATTGTACGGAATATGTACTGTACTGTGCAATCTACTAATAAAAGTTTCAATCAATCAATCAAAAGTGTGAAGGAAAAAAGACCCTTTTATTTCAACCGTACATCCCGTCAAAAGCCTAAAGACTGACTGCACAGTTCCTGTCTTCACAATAAAAGTGCCGCTCCATCGCGCCTGCGCTTTCAAAACAAGAGTCTCCGAAAGCCAGCGCAAACAAGCTAGCAAGATACGGAGTTTGCCGCCAATGTATTTCTTGTAAAGTGTATAAAAACGAATATGGAAGCTGGACAAATAAGATGCCAAAAATCAACCACTTTCATGTGGTATTAGACAGAAAGGAGGAACTTTTTTCTCCTCCATTTGAAAACGTGGACGCTATCAGCACTACTGTCTGATTCCAATCAATGCAAGTCATCAGAATCAGGTAATACACCAACTTATATTCTTGTCTTCATGAAAGAAAGGAATCTATATGTGTTAAACATGCATGTATATTCATTAAAACACCTTTAACATGTAAACAAAAACGGCAAAATAAATAAATATAAATTATATACTGTATATATATATATATATATATATATATAAATATATATATAAATAAATGTGTGTGTATATATATATATATATATATATATATAAATAAATGTGTGTGTATATATATATATATATATATAAATGTGTGTGTGTATATATATATATATATATATATATATATATGATATGTGTGTGTATGTTACTCATCAGTTACTCAGTACTTGAGTAGTTTTTTCACAACATACTTTTTACTTTTACTCAAGTAAATATTTGGGTGACTACTCCTTACTTTTACTTGAGTAGTAAATCTCTAAAGTAACAGTACTCTTACTTGAGTACAATTTCTGGCTACTCTACCCACCTCTGCAGACAGGAGAGAGTGGTCAGTGACGATCGAATCGAGAAAATGACAAAATGGGTCAAAGACCAAAAAGTTATTAACTGACAGCAGTGACAAATGTCAGACTGTAAACTTTTTTGAAAGAAAAGGACAAAATGGGAAGATGCTGATAATAACAGCAAAATGGAAAATATAAGAATTTCCAAGTAATGCTCAACTCAAGTGTGTGTGTGTCGTGTGTGTGTGCGCGTTAAACTTCTTGTGGAATGATTTCAAATCATCTCTGAGTCTGAACTGAGGGAAAGGAAACCAAATTTTGAGCAGTCACTCACGAGTTCAAAGTACCAAATGAGGAGATTCTAAAAGAACAGACCGGTTTATGAAAGACTCGATGGGGGGGGGCACAGCTAAGAATACTTGAGTGAGATTCTGTGATCCAAATTCGAGATAGAGCTTTTTGATAATGATAATTTGTCAGAGTAAGGTTGTGTAATCAAAATTTGAGAATGAGCTTTGCCAATCAATCAAGAATATTTGCATTACGTTCTGTGATCAAAATTCAGAAACAACCTTTAATAATTGATAAAGAATATGTGAGTGAGGTTGTGTGATCCAATTTGAGAATTAGCTTTGATAATAATGATTGAGAGCCTCTGGCCCTCTGTGGATCGTGGCCGCGGGGCCAAGTTGGCCTGGCCCCTTGGGGCCTCTGACCCTCTATGGATCGGGGCCAAGTTGGCATGACCCCTCGGGGCCTCTGGCCCTCTATGGATCGTGGCCGCGGGGCCAAGTTGGCCTGACCCCTTGGGGCCTCAGGCCCTCTGTGGGTCGTGGCCGCGGGGCCAAGTTGACCTGGCCCGTTGGGGCCTCTTACCCTCTATGGATCGTGGCTGCGGGGCCAAGTTGACCTGGCCCCTTGGGGCCTCTGGCCTTCTGTGGGTCGCAGCCGCGGGGCCAAGTTGGCCTGGCCCTTTGGGGCCTATGACCCTCTGTGGGTTGTGGCCGCGGGGCCAAGTTGACCTGGCCCCTTGGGGCCTCTGACCGTCTATGGATCATGGCCGCGGGGCCATGTTGGCCTGGCCCCTTGGGGCCTCTGACCCTCTGTGGGTCGCGGCCGCGGGGCCAAGTTGACCTGGCCCCTTGGGGCCTCTGACCCTCTATGGATCATGGCCGCGGGGCCAAGTTGGCCTGGCCCCTTGGGGCCTAAGATTACCGGTATTATTTTTGCAAAAGTAGTTTTGCATGCGTCGCGGCCGCGGGGCCAAGTTGGCCTGGCCCCTTGGGGCCTCTGGCCCCCTGGGCCTGGGCCCGGTAGGCCCGTTCATTAATCCACCTATGAGCTTGTCCATGGAAAGTCCTGTATTTGCTGCCTCTTGTTTTTTATTACTTGAATTATTGTCACATCTGTCTTGTTCTGATCTATTCTCACTTCTATCTTGTTCTACACTTTCTTTATTTCTTACTTTAACTGCCTCTGCGTATGTAATATTTCTTTCTACTCTGATTTGCTGTACTTTGTTTCCTAATGACACATCCTCCATACGCTGCTGTGTAATTCCCGCCACAGTTACAACACTTGACCAGTATATTGTCTCCACATTGTCCGTATTCATGCTCTCCTCCACACCTTCCACATCTCAACTTAGCATGGCACACACTGGCTATGTGCCCATAGCGTTGGCACTTGAAACAGCGTACTGGGGGTGGGACGTAAGCTCTAACGTAAAAGCTTAAAAACCCAATCATAATTCTTTGCGGTAGGACTTCCTCGACAAACTGTACTAATACAGATTCGCTCTCCGTCTTTTCTCCATTTCTAAATGCCATCATTCTTGTCATCATCTTGACAGTACCCCCTTTTATTTGTCTTTTCAATTCTTCTAAATTTTCACCCCTTGGGATTCCTGTCACTACTCCTCTTGCCCCCTTTCGTTCCCCCACTTCCATTTTTTCCTTTATTATCTTATTGCACAGTTTTTGCAACCGCATTGCTTTGTTCTTTTGCTCTCCATTTTTGCATTTAATCAAAAGTCGTCCGTCCCTGAGCACCTTCGCTATCTCCACCTCTCCGATGTCCTTCTTTAACCCCTTAACCAGTGTCATCAAACTTATGTCATTCATGTCTTGACCTGATTTAAATGTATATATGATCCTGTAATTATCTTCCATAGTCTTTTTCCTCTTTTCTACTTCTTCATCTTCTTCGTGTACTCTTTTAGCACTCGATTTTCCTTCATGCCCTCCACTCCCCTTCTTTCCTCTCTCCCCTCTAGTCCTATCCACGTCCATACTTTCCTCATAAATCCCGTCACTTTGAGCGACAGGTCGACGGCCCAATGACAACGGCAGCTTAAGGCAGCCAATCAATGCCTAGCATGGAAACTACCGCCGCTCTGATTGGTGGGTTTGTGGCGAAAGGGGCGGTCTTATTCCTTTAAGTATCAATGGAAATTTCCATTATGCTCGATTTGAACAAGAGGACGAAGCAGTTGACGAACTAATCTCAACGCCAACCAACTATCACACAAAAAGATCAACACAGTATTTAAGGTGAGTGTTTTTCACTTACGTGTGCCTTTTAATGACTAACGTAGCGCTTTGAGGTTGTTTTCGTCACGTTTCTATGAGGCTTACCGCCTTCACTCATTCATGCAATGTTAACTAACTACATGTTCTTTGAAATAACTTCCTCCATATTAGTCATTAGTAGCATCGTTGCTGTTATCTTTCTAAGAGAGGTTGGTCATGTCCGTATGTTAATTGTGTTAAAAGTGATCGCTTCTGCACGATGTATTGTTAATGACGCTGCTAATTGCACGAAGGTTTTAACTTTGTTGTAAACTACTAATTCATTTGGCCACCATCAAAAGTAACTTGTGCGACTCATGTCCATTTATGGTGTTCCGGAATGCGACGCCCCCCGGTTGTAACGTAGTGACGTCACTAAATGAATACAAGCCCTCCTGTGTGTCATGTCTACTGAGAAGATCCGTGCAGTGCTGTGACCGAAAGCAACTTTTAACTCTGATCCTCCAGGACTTGTCCACTGCTTCCACATAAATCTACTCCTAATCATCATGTCTCAGCAGCAGATCAGGTATGTATATAGTCTTTAGCTCCAGGGTTTGCAAGGATCTTCTTTTGGAACAGTTGTCCTTCAACAAGGCTTTTGCTCCTCACAGCCTCCCTGCCAAGCTCATTAATGGCGGCATTGCCGGCATTGTGGGGGTGACTTGTGTCTTCCCCATCGACCTGGCAAAGACCAGGTTACAGAACCAGAGGCAAGGTCAGCAGGTCTACAAGAGCATGTGAGTATATGGTTTTTAAATCCTTTTACCATGGCATCACACCCACACAGGGCCCCACTTTTCAATGCAGCCTTAGTCTGGCTAATCCAGTGTGGAAAGAAGGGACCGTGTGATGGGGCACATTCCTGGAATACTTTGAAGTGACTGAGCACTTGCCTGATGTACCGTATTTTCCGCATCATAAGGCGCCCTGGGTTAAAAGCCGCGCCTTCAATGAACGGCATATTTCAAAACTTTGTCCACCTATAAGCCGCCCGGTGTTGTAAGCCGCATCTAACTGCGCTAAAGGAATGTCAAAAAAAACAGTCAGATAGGTCAGTCAAACTTTAATAATATATTAAAAACCAGCGTTCTAACAACTCTGTTCACTCCCAAAATGTACGCAAATGTGCAATCACAAACATAGTAAAATTCAAAATAGTGCAGAGCAATAGCAACATAATGTTGCTCGAACGTTAATGTCACAACACACAAAATAAACATAACGCTCACTTTCTGAAGTTATTCTTCATTCATAAATCCCTCGAATTATTCTCCTTCGTTGTCCGAATTGAAAAGTTGGGCGAATGTGGGATCCAAAATGTCGTCTGGCGCTGTCTCCCTGCCTCCCTGTCTTGGTGAACGTCACGTGTGTTCGCCTTCTGTCATCCACTGTTCCCACGCAGTTAGCAGTCTAGCTTCGAATGCCCTGTTGACACCAATATCTAGCGGCTGGAGGTCTTTTGTCAATCCACCCGGAATGACGGCGAGTATTGAATTAAGCGCGTAAACGTGTCTCTTAATGTGATGTTATGAGCTAGCAAATATAACAACTACACTACCCAGCATGCAACGATAGTGACGAGCATGCGCGGTAGCCCTGAGAAGCGTTGTTGTATGCTGGGAGTTAGAATGTGGTTATGAGCACGCTGTGAGTAAACGTTGAGAACTCAGTTAACACGCCTCGTCTGCATTATTTATAATTAGACAAACAACACACTTAATAGGAGCCATTTTGGGGTCTTTACATAAACACACAAATGGAAATGAAACGTCACATATCCCAGCATGCACCGCGCGCTTCTTCTACGGGGAAAAAAGATGGCGGCTGTTTACCGAAGTTGCGAGACCGAAACTTTATGAAAATGAATCTTAATATTTATCCATATATAAAGCGCACCGGGTTATAAGGCGCACTGTCAGCTTTTGAGAAAATTTGTGGTTTTTAGGTGCGCCTTATAGTGCGGAAAATACGGTAACTATTGTAGCTGATGATGCATCAGAGCAGGGCTGTCACACAGGAGGGCCACTTGGGAATAAAATGTAGGATAGCCTCCTTAAACAATTTGCAGGTGATTTTTTTTTAATGGGTAACTTGCTATGAAATCTAAGTCAACTTGACAAGCAGATATTCATGTATTTACTTTTGATAACTGGAAATCTGGTTGCATGCACAGATAATATTAGTTTAAAATACACGTAGATACACTGTATTGATTACATTTTCAATATGTATTCATTGCCAAATAGTTTTTTAAAATAATCACATTAGAAACAACTATTATTGATAATATTATTCATACTGGTGATTTTATAGATTTTTTTGTATTAAGTGCTGTTTAAACTTCCATCCTTAGTATCGTAAAGCTGGGGTTGCTCTATTGTCATTTATTATTTTAACATTCTGTGATTTTTGTAAATACAATTTAAAAAAATAAATATATATATATATATATGTATATGTATGTGTGTATATATATATATATATATATATATATATATATATATATATATATATATATATATATATATATATATATATATAATCGTATTTTTCGGAGTATGCGTCGCATTGGCCGAAAATGCAAACAGGCTGAATAAGTGTACGTTATGAGGCATAAATAACCAACTGGTATGTTAACGTAACATATTATGGTAAGACTCATTGAAATAACTATAACATATAGAACGTGCTATACGTTTACCAAACAATCTGTCACTCCTAATCGCTAAATCCTCGTTGTCGCTCCTGGTATGCGCCGCTCCCTTTCTTTCTGCTGCTCGATCGCCGTTTTCTGCTGCATATTTCACTACGTCCAGCTTGTAATCTGCAGTATATGATTTCCTTTTCGGTGCCATTTTTGTTCAGTCCTTCTCAGTTTTTATAAGTTACCGTTGATGTGATCCATTTTAATAGCTACGGACGTGTAGCAGTTAGCATCCCATGACCCACAATGCACTTCTGCCATGACCCGCCCCCGCCGAATTCTTATTGGTTGTGTGTGTGTGACGATTGCTGACATTTGCTTCGTCTCTTACGTGAATGAGATAAATAATATTATTTGATATTTTACGCTAATGTGTTAATAATTTCACATATAAGTCGCACCCCCGGCCAAACTATGAAAAAAATGCGATTTATAATCCGAAAAATACGGTACCGTATTTTCCGCACTATAAGGCGCATCTAAAAACCACAATTTTTCTCAAAAGCTGACAGTGCGCCTAATAACCCGGTGCGCTTTATTACGATTCATTTTCATAAAGTTTCGGTCTCGCAACTTCGGTAAACAGCCGCCATCTTTTTTCCCGGTAGAACAGGAAGCGCTTCTTCTTCTACGCAAGCAACCGCCAAGGAAAGCACCCGCCCCCATAGAACAGGAAGCGCTTCACCCGCCCCCATAGAACAGGAAGCGCTTCACCCGCCCCCGGAAGAAGAAGAAAAAACGCGCGGATATCACCGTACGTTTCATTTCCTGTTTACATCTGTAAAGACCACAAAATGGCTCCTACAAAGGACAAGGATCCGGTTCATAAAAAGACGCAATCTCTCCATCCGCACACGGATTACTACCGTATTTCACAGCAACTGAACCGCACTGTGGAACGGGAGCACGTACGGTGAATATTCGCTCCACAGAGAATGAGAAGTCATCCTTCACTGTGGTTCTAGCTTGCCATGCTAACTTCCACCCAGGGTGATATTCAAAAGGAAGACCTTGCCAAAAGAGACCTTTCCAGCCGGCGTCATCATAAAAGCTAACTCGAAGGGATGGATGGATGAAGAAAAGATGAGCGAGTGGTTAAGGGAAGTTTACGCGAAGAGGCCGGGTGGCTTTTTTCACACAGCTCCGAAGGCGAACACACCTTCACTAAGACGGGCAGACAGCCTCGGACGACATACGCCAACATTTGCCAGTGGATCGTAAATGCTTGGGCAGATATTTCGGTCACAACTGTGGTCCGAGCTTTCCGGAAGGCAGGATTCACAGAACAACAGCGACACTGACTCCCGATGACTTCTACGAGACGGAACCGGCCATTTTGGATCCCACGCTTGCGCAACTTTTCAATTCGGACACCGAAGACGAAGAATTCGAAGGATTTACGAATGAAGAATAACTTCAGAAGGTGAGCGCTATGTTTATTTTGTGTGTTGTGACATTAACGTTCGAGCAACATTATGTTACTATTGCTCTACACCATTTTGAATTTTACTATGTTTGTGATTGCACATTTGCGTACATTTTGGGACAGAGTTGTTAGAACGCTGGTTTTCAATATATTATTAAAGTTTGACTGAACTATCTGACTGTTTTTTTGACATTCACTTTAGCGCAGCGTTTTTTTGACATTCACTTTAGCGCAGCGTAGGCGCGGCTTTTAGTCCGGGGCGGCTTATTGGTGGACAAAATTATGAAATATGTAATTCATAGAAGGTGCGGCTAATAATCCGGTGCGCCTTATAGTGCGGAAAATACGGTATATTTATATATTTTTTAAACACATTTTTTAGCCAACAAAACTTGTACAAAGTTGTATGTCAGCAGTCCAGAGGATCTTTTGTTATAATTGATGTACCAGAAAATATATATGAAGAATTGTGTGGAATTGAATTGTCATCCCAAGAATCAACAGAGTGTCCAAAGATTCTAATATTCAGTTTGTTTTTCTGTCAAAATGAAAATAACAAATCTATTTAGGCAAAAAGTATTTCTTTTAGTGACACACCTGGAGTTTGACATGGGTGCCTTAGTCACTAGTTAAAAAGCCACCATCCAGTTGTACTAAACTCAACTTTCAGTGACTCGGTTGTCTTTCTTGCGGTCTTTTTGTTGTAGGATGGACTGCCTTGTCAAGACAGTTCGATCAGACGGCTACTTTGGCATGTACAGAGGTAAGACGTCTACACACACACACACCATGTGATAGCACTAGATAGAACTGGTAAGAAGACATTATTAAGAGAGAACATGACTGGGATAGTGATGTTACAGTGGACACTTCAAAGTCTACACACACACCATGTGATAGCACTAGATAGAACTGGTAAGAAGACATTATTAAGAGAGAACATGACTGGGATAGTGATGTTACAGTGGACACTTCAAAGTCAATCAGTCTAAACAAAGTTAAACTGAAGTCATAAAAAACCTTCAATAACAGACAAGTGATGTTTGACATCATAGAATATTGTTGTCATACATTTATAAAGAAAAGCCAGTCGTTTAAAAAATGAAACTAAAAAGAAAACCACCTTCAGAGCCATAGTGTATCGTAAATGTGTATTTACTCTGCTTGGTTTAACTCTTGCAGACAGACCGTAAGTCTTAATTTCCTGTTTTATGGTCAAAATGGAATAATGTTGAGGCATATTTTATGTTTGACTTTGGAGGATCCACTGTATAAAGAAGGCATTGATGTCAGATAGTTTAGTGTATGATGATCACCAATCTGTCATTTGAGTGGACTTAGTGGTCCATTGAGGTCCTTCATGATGTTGGGTCTCTGCTTGTGTGAGGAATGCTCTGTTTGCATCTGTGTTCTTCATATTACAGACCTGGTCCCCCTGGGATGGTATTGAAGGCTAGCCGATAAGGCGCAGCCGCGCTGGAGGCAAATCATTAATGGTTCTTACTATATTGCTCTATTCCAACTACAGGCAACATATGTTGTTTTGCCATCAAAGTGTCTTCATGTCATCAATGTTCTTTCTGCTCCTTTCCTTCACCACTATGATGTGTCTTTGTAAGCTTTGGTTCAACTTGCAAACTCACTAAGAACCTTTTCCCAGTTTGTCACTGACTCGTCAACTCTGTCTTCTCTCAGGCTGGACTAAAATATATTTCATTAATCAGCATATTGTCTGGACTGTAGAGCCACACCCACTAAACTTTAGAAGAAAACATAGTTTTCTATAAGCTGCAGATTTATACTTTGTGAACTGAGGTATTTACACAGAAATATTCTGTAAATGTTTATTTACGTGTTTCCAAACGGTGGCTGATCAAACAAAACATGAGTCATACGGTGTCTGTAAGACGGCTGATCAAACAAGTCATGCAGCCACTATTTCTACTGAATATGAAGCAAGGACAGCAGTTGTGACTTAAACCTCCCAAGTGCCCCAAATAAACCAATAGCACACTTCAGCCTTCACAATAAGATCCCAGTGCGTTACTTCCTTTCTGACTAAGCTAACAAAATAAGTGTCTTAGAATGTGGTGTGCGGATCGATACCAGATCTTTATGCTCTGATATCCATTCTTGTATCAAAAGTGTCGATATTTTGATACATTATTACAGGGGTGCCCTAACTTTTTCCACCAAGGGCCGCACAGTTAAAGGTCAAAGAATGCGAGGGCCCTTTGAAATGTTGAATTACAAAAATGCTAAAAGCAGATTGTTTCAGGTTTGTGATATAAGTGACTGATTACATTATTATTCATTATTAGTTAGAACATTTCAGCTTAACCTGGTGTCAAAAATGTTTATAGTTGTCATTTTTCAAATTGATTACTTTATAAGTTTGTATTTCATTTTTTGATTAACTAACTCAACGTTTATATTTTAAGTGTTTTTTTTAATTCTGAGCGCTTAATATTTTAGACAAGGGGTGTCAAAACTTGTTTAGTTTAAAAAACAAAACAAAAAAAAACGGAGGTATATTTGTATCCTATCAGTGATACCAGTCTGCTTTTTAAAATAAAATTTGTGATCTTACATGTTTACAGACATAATACTTAAATGTCATTTAATGACACTTTTCAATAACAATTCCTTGTTTCAAAATGACCCTTTGGAGTTTGAATACACTGCAGTTGGAATGTAAAGTTAAAGTGTAAGAAAGAAAGAAAGAAGCATGATGTCCAGCCCTGATCACTAACTTCTTTTATTCTGCTGTCTTTCACCATGTTGGTTGTTCATCTTTGCATCCATGTCTGTCTCCTCTACTCTTATCTTTCTACTCAATGTTGATTCTCTTCACATAGGACATATTAGTGCAGTAATGATAATGGTGGGCAAGGTTTGTTTTGTTGGAACGCCCAAATGATTCTCTCCCTTTGTCCTTCCTCAGGCGCCGCTGTCAACCTGACACTGGTGACTCCCGAGAAGGCCATTAAGTTGGCTGCAAATGACTTCTTTCGACAACACTTTGCAAAAAAGGGGTAAGATTCTTCAGGCGTCCGCTGTAGCTGTCCTACATAGGACCTAGTCCAAGGACATGGTGCCATTTGCTGGTTGTAGTCCACATGTATGTCTTTTCCAACTCTAAATCTCATCAAACGCATACAGGACTACCGCTTTTTTCAGAAAATCCTTTCATATCACAAATGTGGACAGTGTGCCTCCTTTGTCCCACACGCCATCAAGACTCCTTTGTCCCACACGCCATCAAGACTCCTTTGTCCTACACGCCATCAGACTGTACAACTCCTCTCTGGGGGGGTTACTAGGATAGCAGCGGATGCAAAACAATAATAATACTGAAATAAACTGCAACAAAAAAACCGTGCAATACATTTTCCTAACATGGTCACTACTGCCTAGTTTCGCTTGTTATATTCCTATTTTTATTTCCATTTATACCCTCATTTACTTTTTAAATTCAATCTCAATTCTGTACCCTGCTGCTGGAATGTAAATGTTCCTAAAAGAATGAAAGTACTATCTATCTTATAACTCTGATGCATGTATTTAATCTGCTTGTGCTTAGCCACCTCTAAGCAATGTTATTTGCTACACGGTGGAATGATAAGTGTGACCAGTAGATGGCAGTCACACAAGAGATACCTGTGGACTGCAGGTTGACGCCTGTTCAATAAATGAAGCGAGCAAGTACCTGCAAGGTGTTTCATTGAGAATATAGAACATCACAAACTCTCAACATGTTTTTGTAGGACTTTAGTAAGGTACGAAGACGCACCGCTGGATGGATTGTGAGAGCATTACGACTACCAAAGTCAGACGTACTGTGCTTCAACATACGGTATTATTATGGTGTGTATAAGGACCCAAAATTACTCCTATTAGGAGACATATTGTCTGGTGTTTTTGTTTGGAAATATTATGAAAAAACAACTTTTCTTAGCTATTAGTACCTGCTGATGTGTAAGACATAAGTCCCCAGAGTTATGAGACATACGGTAAGTCCCCAGATTGTGCACAAATTGTAGTCAATAAGCTGCTCATCCTCTTGTTGTGAGGCATTCATTGCCTTTTCTAATCAATGCTGGCGTACACTTCTAACATGCACACTCTATGGAAGTGCTAAAAACTAGTGCTACAACAAAGATGACGGGGAGAAGACACTGTCAAAGTGGGGGCACGTAGATAAGACCGCCTACAAAACGGCACTTCCCGAAGAGACTGTCAGAAAGTGACTTGAAGATGGTGTGTAAGAACAACATCTATGCATGACATGTTGTGTAGACCACAAGGATGTGAAGAAACAACATCATGAAAAAGGGACGGCGTGGCGCAGTAAAAGAGTGGCCGTGCGCAACCCGAGGGTCCCTTGTTCAATCCCCACCTAGTACCAACCTCGTCATGTCCCTTGTGTCCTGAGCAAGACACTTCACCCTTGCTCCTGATGGCTGCTGGTTAGCACCTTGCATGGTAGCTCCCTCCATCAGGGTGAATGTGGAAGTAGTGTCAAAGCGCTTTGAGTACCTTGAAGGTAGAAAAGCGCTATACAAGTATAACCAATTTATCATTTATTTATTTATGACACCTTTTAATGTTAAATAGACCCAATCATCCTTTTTTCTATGCAATATGAATAGATATTAAGAAACTGTGTTGACTGCTAGCCTCTTAGTTAGCTAACCATCCAGCTAGCTTACTTGTTTGCTCTTTGAGCCACAACCTTGTTAGTAATCATATGTGGATGATGGCAATCCCACAGCCTTGTTAATCATATGTGGATGATGACAATCCCACAACCTTGTTAGTAATCATGTGGATGATGACAATCCAACAACCTTGTTAGTAATCAAATGTGGATGATGACAATCCCACAACCTTGTTGATGACATCCCACAACCTTGTTAGTAATCATATGTGGATGACATCCCACAACCTTGTTAGTAATCATGTGGACGATGACAATCCCACAACCTTGTTAGTAATCATATGTGGATGATGACAATCCCACAACCTTGTTAATCATATGTGGACAATGACAATCCCACAACCTTGTTAGTAATCATATGTGGATGATGACAATCCGACAGCTTTGTTAGTAGTCATATGTGGACGATGACAATCCCACAACCTTGTTAGTAATCATATGTGGATGATGACAATCCCACAACCTTG